>NW_022196914.1:59676738-59677075 GCF_008632895.1 Mastomys coucha | reverse complement strand
AATATGCTCTGCTCAACCAAGTAAACGGCTCTTGACAAGCAATGCTTCCTTGAGTCCTGTCGTCTCTCCCCGAATAACATGACCTGCAGGCCAGGTCAGGTGGCACCAAACGTGGGGCTCGAGGCACGGGTCACCTCCCGGACAGATTAACATCACGATCAAATCCAGGTTCATGACTGACGCTGCTCGCCCGGTTGCTCCAGTTATTAGGTAAGTCATCCATCTTAGACATCTCAAGAATGGGCCATTCCATGTCTAAAGAAGTCCGCTAAAGGACTTAAAAGAGGCTCTCAGAGAGAGGGGCATAAGGGTAAAGAAAAAGGACTTGGTAAGATTT
>NW_022196914.1:59674038-59674939 GCF_008632895.1 Mastomys coucha | reverse complement strand
AAGTTACTAAGGCTCTAGAAGAACGTCAAAAAGCCAGAGAGAAACAAGAATCTTGGTATCAAAATTGGATCTCTGCTTCCCCATGGCTCACCACCCTCCTTCCCAGCTTTCTGGGACCATTTGTGGGCCTCCTTCTTCTTCTCTCCTTTGGCCCTTGGGCCTTCAATCGTCTAACTACCTTTGTTAAGAATCAGGTTGACTCCACTACCAAACCGGTGCAGGTCCACTGTCATCGCCTTGACACTGAAGAGCCATAGCAGGCTCCCATCTCTGTGACCCCACATGCCCCAGACTCCCTGCTCTTTGGCCAGCCTCTCAACTTTTGGGTCTTACAAGAGGGACACTGGAAAGATAGGTTTTGCTTTGGGTCTAGCTAGGAATGGTGCATCCCATCTCCCCCTCTACTCAAGTAGCCTAAGGCCATCAGCCCTGACCCACCCTGGCTCTCTCCCCACGACAAGGGACCTGGTAAGTCAGAGACGGAGCTGGCATTAAGTCTTGACCGCCTAAGACAGGGCAGCCCCGTGGGGGGGAGGGGTTGACCCAGTGACGGGTAAGAGTTTGAGCATAGCCCTCTACCAGGGTCAGGCTCCCATCGTGAGACCTCAAAGATGAGGTTGAGAGGCCTCTTTCCAGGGTGCTTCACTGTGATGGTCCAATTGACCTTACTACACAGACAAGGGGGAGATGTTGGGAACCATCAGAGACCTGAGAAAAACATCCTGCCCCAGAGACCTGAGAAAAACATCCTGCCCCAGCTGGCTGAGCACCTTGGAATAAACATCCTGCTCTCCAAGATCCAGCTTGGTCCTGAGATAAGAAACATTCAGTGTACCATGACTTCTGCGAACTTCCCCCCCACCCACCCACCCACAACTTCCTCCCCCCAACCCCCCGCCCA
>NW_022196914.1:59646925-59673937 GCF_008632895.1 Mastomys coucha | reverse complement strand
TGAGTCCTGTCGTCTCTCTCGCCCATTCTTTATTCACAGGTTGTGACCCTCCTCGTTCCCCCGAACAATGTGACCTGCAGGCCAGGTCATGCCTGCTGTAGGCAAAGATACATCATCTACCTGGGCCTGACAGCCGAGAGGGAAGAAGTCTTGTCTTGCATTCTGGCTCATCCTGGAGCTGCCCTGCCCACTCTGTATCACTGCTGAACCAAAAGGCACATGGGCACTAGTGCCTTGTGAAACCAGCTTGCTTCCATGTGGTTCAAGGAGACAGATACCTGGAAATAAATCTGTAAGTCCCACAGAACACCTGGAAATACAGCTATAAGTCCCACAGAACACCTGGAAATACAGCTATGAGACCCACAGAACACCTGGAAATACAACTATAAGTCCTACAGAACACCTGGAAATACAGCTGTAAGACCCACAGAACACCAGGAAATACAGCTGTAAGACCCACAGAACACCCTCCTCAACAGTTTGTCTGGAGCCCTAACCTCTCTTCTGATATCCTTCAATTTCAAATGAGGAGATTTTCTGAGACTCCTGGCTCCTCCAGCCCCCCCACACTAAGCAATTCCATCATTCGCCCTGAGCAGCAGGGTAGTCTCCATTCTTCATCAAGATGGAAAGACCTGGATGGGACATATGTGGGTGATCTGGCCACAACATCTGCCACTCTATTGATTCAGAGTCTGGCTGGCCAGGGGAGTGGCCCTTTCTTTCTCACCACTCTGTGTGTGTACCCTTCCTGAAGCTGCAAGCTAGGTGGAAGAGAATGACCTTCCTCCACTGCGGTGGTTTGAATAGGAATACCCCTCCCACACACATACCCCAGACTCATGCTTTTGAATGCTTGGTCAAAAGGAGTGGGAAGTGCAGCCTTGTTGGGGTGGGTATGGCCTTGTTAAAGGAGGTGTGTCTAGGGGTGGGCTTTGAAGTCTCAGAAACTCAAGTTTTGCCAGCCTGTCTCAGTCCACCTTCTGCTGCTTGCAGATCTGGATGTGGAACTCTCAGCTCCTTCTCTAGCACTGCGTCTGCCTTCATGCCACCATGCTTCCTTGCCATGACTATAACGGACCAAACTTCTGAAACTATAAGCTACCTTCAGTTAAACGCTTTCCTTTATAAGAGCTGCCATGGGGGCTAAGAGCACTGATTGCTCTTCCAGAGGTCCTGAGTTCAATTCCCAACAACCACATGGTAGCTCACAACCATCTGTAATGGGATCTGAGGAACCCTTCTGGTGTGTGTCTAAAGACAGCTACGGTGTACTAGTATAAATAATAATAAATAAATAATATTTAAAAAAAAGAGCTACCATGGTCATGGTGTCTCTTCACATCAATAAAACCCTAAACACCTATAGGGAATGACCATTATTTGGTCAAGGGTACACCAGAAGCTGCATTACCCTGCATTACTTTCCAAACAAACTCTCAAGATGGGGCAATTGTGGGGTGCAAATAGGTGTTTTGGAAAATAAAATAAACCTTGTTGTATATTCTACAACCAAAGGAGAAAGAAACTGGAGCAGAAGGGAGGGTCATAGTCCTAAGTGACCGGCAGAAGACTGCAAGCTCCCCAGGCCCGGAAGGATCCTAAGCTACCAGCTGAGTGATAATGCACCAGTCAAGCTAGAGAGCTGGCCTGTGATGGCAGTAATTAAACATACCAACCATCATTGCCTACCACATGCTGTGTGCTGAGCAAATCACTGTATGTACCCATTTAATGCTCATGACACCCCTGGGAGATGTTATCACCATCTCCATTATACAGATGTGAAGAGTAAAGGCACAGAGAGATCAACTTGCTTACCTTAAATCACACAACCAGAAAGTGGCACAGATGGGATTTGAACCCAGGAGGTTTCAGGACACCATGGGAGTTCCAAAGAGATTGAGGGAACAGAGAGCTGCACCACAGACTTCTCAAAGCAAGTACAGATGCCCGGGTCTTTAGTGCAGGGACACACTGTTGCCGAGCAGTGGGTTTTTCCTTCCCTTTAACAAGCTGCCTTGGAGCCCTGTCTGCAGGGTGCCCACAGGCCCAAAGGGCTGCTTAATAGAGAGAATTCCCCAGGCTCCTAGTGAGAAGCTGAAGCAAGAAAAGTGTGTCATCTCTGACGCAGTGACTGACACCCGTGTCAACCGTAAGTGCAGTATGTCACCCCACTTTCCAAGCTGGGTCACCCACTTAGCTTTTACCTCCAGAATCAAATGGCTTCTCCGCCTGTGCAGAGGTGACAGTGCTTGTGACAGTGTTAGGTCCAGCCTGCACAGTCTAACTCTGAAGGATCTCACTTTGTTCACCCCCTCCCCCCATGATAAATGCCCTCTCGTAATAGGTCACCACCCCGGGTACCTCTTAAGAAGTCAGCTAGCTAACCATTCTCTGCCATGGTCAGCCTGACTTACAGCCACTCCTAGTAAGAGGTCATTTGTCTGAAGAAAGAACGCCTGTGACCAGAAGCAATGTCGGTGGCCTGCCCCTATATCTACAGTGTGAGAGTTGAGGTAAGGGAAACAGCTGCTCTGTTGACTGTTTCCCGTGTGGCAGGCACATCCCTTCATCAGCTCCCAGACAGAAGTGGCAAGAAAGGGATCCACTGTGGCAGAGAGGCGCACATGAGACATGCACTGATTAAACCACCAGTCTCTACATGTGGAACGAGGAATGAGACCAAAGTGCCTGAAACAAAGAATCTCTTTGACCAAACTCCATCCAGGCTGCCCAGAGCCCTCACTGGTTAACTCTAAACCTTGGACTGGCACGGCATGAACGAAGAAGCATATAGGTCTCAGACGGTTCAAGGTCACAGATGGTTCAAGGTCACAGACCCTTAAGATGCTCCCTACCCCAAAGCATCTTAAGGATGACTGAGGATATTCCCAGCTATCAGAAGAATTTATTGGTTATTCCAACCAAGTCCTGTCTCCCAGCTGGGATGGGACCCTGTCTCAGAGATGCACGTGGGATTTCCACGGACCGCTCCCCACCTCCTGCCTGCATCATCTTCCCATTCCCTGAGTGTAGAAAGCCCCTATCTACCTCCCACTCTGTCTCTCTCATTCTCCAATGGCTGCCCACGCACCCTGTCTGTATCTCCTCTGTGCCACTGACTTCCACAGACAAGGTGTGGAATGCAGGAGAGGGGGACGCTTTGGATTATAAGGTTCTGGTTGCTAGAGTCTGATTATTTTCTGCTTTTCTCTATTTTCCAAATGTTAAGAACTAAAAATATGTCACTTCTGCCTCAAGTGGGGGTTAGTTCTGAAAGTAAAAAGGAGGGATTCTTTTTTTTTTTTGAGTAAAAAATGTAAACACAGGGCCCCTAGCACTGTGTATTTCTGCAGCTCTTGTCCAGGTCTCCCAGGAACTCATCCTATAGCTGAGTGGAGTCCTACCTCTCTGCCCACCTGCTCCAGGCTCCTGTAGTACTAACTCCCATCTGACAAGAAACAACTTATTCTTGCCCCCATTGAGCAGCACCTCAGCTGTGTCCTTCAGGACATGAACAGATGAGAAGCAGCTGACAAAACCAACGTGCACAGGTTCCTCCAGGTGGCCACCTTTTGAAAGGGTTTTGCCTGACACTGGACCAAGATACTAGAAAAGAGTGTTAGCCTGGGGACACCAACCCACCCTGAGGAGAGCCAAGAGCTGCCTTTCAACCTTGATAAATAAACTGTCCTTATATTCCTCTACTGTTAATGCTGCCAATCAACTTTGTGCTGGGTTCCATGACAGACAGACTGACACACACACACACCACACACACACACACACACACACACACATGTACACACACACATACACACACACATACACACACATATATACACATATATACACATACACACATACACACACAACATACACATACATACACACATACACATATACACACTGACACACACACGTACACACACATGCATATACACATACACACTCACATACATACGCACATACACATGTACACACATACACACACATGTACACACACATACACACATACACAAACACATGTACACACATACACACACATACACACATACATATACATACACACATGTACATACACATACATACACACACATGTACACATACATACATACATACATACACACACATACACATGTATACACACACATAGACATACACACATACACACACTCACACATACATACACACATACACATGTACACACTCACACACGTACACACATGCATACACACACATACACACATGTACACACACATGTACACATACATACATACATACACACACATACACACGTATACACACACACATAGACATTACACACACACACACAGATCATCAAGACAAGTATCAGTCAGTAGAGAGAGCAGGGCCTGCAGGGAGTGACTGTACCCTTATGTCTTAGGTAGGTTTTTTATTGCTGTTGAAGAGTCACCATGACCAAAGCAACTCTTATAAAGGAAAACATTTAATTGGGGCTGGCTTACAGTGTAGAGGTTTAGTCTATTTTCATCATAGTGGAAAATATGACAGCACCAAGACAGACATGGTGCTGGAGAGGTAGCTGGGAGTTCTACATCAGGATCCTCAGGCAATAGGAAGAGAGTGACACTGGACCTGAATATCTGAAACTTCCAAGTCCACCCCTAGTGACTCACTTCCTCCAACAAGACTGATGTGTTAGAATGGCAGGTCTTGTCAGAACATACCACACACTAGGCCCAAACAGATCCACATGTAAGAGGTTTAATTGAGAGGGAGAGAGAGGGCAGTAGCAAAAAGAGAGGAGAGAGAGAGAGAGAAATGGAGGAATGTTCCCCGTATATATATGGGTTCTGACATAGTGGCCGCAGGTAAAGGTGAGAGGTGAGCCCAATGGATTCTGGGAATATGGTGAATGTTGCCCTGGCAACAGGTCTGTGAGACCCGCCCATGTGACGACACAGGCTTTGGATGCTCTGATGCTAACAAAGACCACACCTCTAATCATGGCCATCCCTATGAACCTGTGGGGGCCATTTTTATTCATACCACCACACCACATCTGAATGAGCACTTGTGATATGAGCATAGCCAGGTCAAGGACACCAATGATTCAGGCTCATGGTCATGGCAAGGCCTTCCCTGGGTCATGCTGTGGGGGGGAGGTGGGGGAGGTATGTGGAGGGGTGCCTCCCTCTGGCCTGGCCTGAATATAGACATTGACAAACAGTTGCCCTTTAGGTAAAAACAATATGTGCAAATATCCACAGGGTCCTTGTCTGGGTGACCACATGATCATCCCCTCCTGCCACTGCTCCCCCCATAGAAACCCCCACCCACTGAGATGACTAATATAACAAATGCACTGGATATCAGAGCTGATGGCGTGTCTCCATCTGTGTACACAGCCCACCCGATCCCAGCTTGATGTTACTTGTGTCTTTCTTTCTTAGCCTCTGATAACTCTGTCAGGTTTCTAGGACCCAGACAGGCAGGTCCCAGCACAGGCCTCTGTCAATACCTGCCACACAGCCCTGGCTTGTGATGATCGCACACTTAATTCAACATAGCTGAGACTCACTCCTATCCTCAGAAGCTGTGTGCTGCATGTGGAAGTCTCTCCCAGTCCACACAGTCAGCAGCCCTTCTCCTATGTGATCCCTTCCAGAAACAGTTTCAGTGTGTCTCCTCCCCACGTGCCCTTCCCCCTTTTAAGGACATCATAGAGCAAGAAGTGCTGAAGACAGGTTGCCTCCCAATACAACATCGAGCAGGCTTGCTTACTGTCCATTATAAAACACATGGCTTCTTTTAAGCTCATGATTCCCCCATCACTGTCACCACCAAAATGACAGAAAACAGCCATTAGCCTGAAAATGCCCTCTGGCCATTGCCATTTTCTACTGCAAGTGCCCTCTGAAACTATTGTGAGTCACTGTGGGAGATAAGGCTCAAAGGGTCTGCTCCAATGACTGATGGCTCAGAATGATGATTTCTTTTTCCAGGTGTCTCCTTGTAGCTTCCACCAGTGCCCAGAAAACTAAAGCAGGCTCACTTACTTTGTAGTCTGGGGTAGAGGGTGTCAAATGTCAGGACATTTAGCCAGTGGCCATATGGGTCTGCCTTTCTTGGAAAGGGCACTTGCCATGGTTTTCTTGTCGGTGGCTAATATTAAAGAATCTTAACTAAAACCATGCTTGAGGTACTAAAAATAAAGCAAAAGTTGCCCCCCCTCCAAAGTCAAGAATGTCAATTCAAGACTTCTTCTCGAAAATAGCCCATTCAGACCAATAAGGAAAATGGAATTCTTTTAGGAAAAAAAAAGGGGAAGCTGAAGAGATGACTCAATGGTTAAGAGCACTTACTTGTTTCACTTGCAGAGGACTGAGTTCAGTTCCCAGCACCCACCTGGTGCACTCAAGGATCCGTAATCCCAGGCCCAGGGATCCAAAGCTATCCTCCTGCTATTCCCAGTTACCGAGCATGCAGAGGATTCATATACACACCTACAAGCAGAACACCCATACACATTAAAACAAATAGAGTTTTCAAAAAGACACAACACAAAACATTAGAGCATCCTCCTATCTAGGGTGACTCCAGAGACAGTTACACTCTTCCTGGATGAGGCTAGAGGTGACCTGTGAAGATGGTTCGCTACTCTCTTGACCCAGAAAACCCCACAAAATCATGCAAATCAAGAGGTTCAAACCTTCATGTTCACTTTGAGAACACCCAGGAAACCACCCAGGCCATCACGGATATGCATATCCGCAAAGCCACCAAGTATCTGAAGGATGTCACTTTAAAGAAGCAATGTATGCTATTCCTGCAGTAAAATGGTAAAGTCCTTAGGTGTGCCAAGCTCAAACAGTAGGGCTGGACATACGGACAGTAGCCAAAAAAGGGTGCTGAACTTTTGCTGCACATGCTTAAAAATGCAGAGAGTAATGCTGAACTACGGTTTAGCCGTAGATTGTCTAGTCATTGAACACATCCAAGTGAACAAGGCACCTAAGATGCACCGATGAACCGGATCAACCCATCCATGAGCTCCCCCCTGCCACATGCAGATGGTCCTCACTGAGAAGGACAGATTGTTCCAAAGCCAGAAGAGGAGGTTGCATAGGAGAAAAAGACATTCCAGAAGAAACTGAAGAAACAAAAACTCATGGCATGGGAATAAATTCAGCATAAAATAAATGCAGATAAAGAAAAAGAAGAAGAAAAGAAAGAAAAGAAAAGAGAGAGAAGGAAAGAAAGAAAAAAGAGAAAAAGAGAAAAAAGAAACAGTTACAGAGAGACCGAGGATATGAACATGGTGGTCTATGTTCCAGTGCCTCTGCGAACACATCTTCTTCACATTTCTCCCCAGGACAGTATTTGCTAAATAAGACACTCCTGTTCCATCATATGGCTTAAATTATAAATACTGTGGAAATTTGTAAGCTGGAATTCATCCCTGATTCCAGCCCTGTAGTGGGTTAAAAATTGGCCATGATTGTATAAATTTGGCTATATTTGGGCTTCATCCTAAAATACCGCTCAACAACAAAGTAATTACAAGGTTTAGTCTGAACCATTTCACACAGTTATTCCCTTTAATCTTGTTTTCAGCTCTGGAGAATAATGACCATTCCTCAGATAATAAGCCCTGAAAATAGAGCATTCAGGGCAAGAGTTTAGTAATCAAAATGCACACAAAAATTAATTTGACTCATTTTTTCCAGTCTAAGTGGTCGTTGTGCTACCTGGTGGCCAGGCATGAGCAAGCCGTGGGAACAGATGTGCTTAAAGCACAGGAGCCAAGGTTGGCAATCTTCGGCTTCTCTCTCCTTTCTGGAATCCAGTGACCTCACACATCAATGATGCCAAAAGACTAGTCCCAGGGCTTTCCATACTACAGAATCAAACCTGTAGTGGACTAGAGAAATGTTGGTAAATTCTGTCTAAACTCCAACCCCACAGTTCTCGGCAGCAGCCAGGTATGCTCCTCCCCACAGTTACCTGGCAACAGCCAGGTAGGCTTGGCCCTATAAAAGGGGCAGCTTGGCCCCTCCTCTCTCTCTTATCCTCTCACTCCTGCCTCTCTCTTGCTTCTTGCCCCCTTGCTCCCCATTCCCTTCTCTCCTCTCTCCACGTGGTCATGACCATCCTCCACTTACCTATTCTCTCCTCTCTGCCTTTCTCTGCCTCTGCTACCCTCTTCACTCCCCTCCCCACTCCCTGAATAAACTCTATTCTATACTATACCCTTGTGTGTCTGGTCCCTCACGGGGAAGGGATGCCTAGACATGGGCCCACTGGGGCACCCCCTTCCGCCACACTCTCCCAGAATATATTCTTATAGCTTTTTCTCTTTTGATGATCACAACAAGAAAAGACCCCGAACTCTTCCTCTTCCTGCTTCCCTTTGAGATGACAGGCAGGCTGCTGAAGGGAAGATAATGTAGGATCGAACCTGGCCCTGGGGTGGGTAATGCTTACTCCCGTTCTTCCCAGTCTCACAGAAACTCCAAAGGGGAGTAACAGTTGCATGCCAGGGGCCCTCAGCATTCATATGTTCTTACAGGTTAGTCACTCAGACCTCTGACAGATCGGTCCAAGGAGAAGGAAGTGGCCTCAGCAGATGTTTCCCCATTTACCATCCATGTCTTTGTCTCTCTGTCTGTCCCTGTTCCTGTCTCAGTCTCCGTGTCTCTCTTACACGTGTGTGTGTGTGTGTGTGTGTGTGTGTGTGTGTGTGTGTGTCTTCAGGACTGCTACATACCCCTGTCACAGGCTAGTAAACGCTGTCCAATTCATGGTCAGGAAGATTCACACATATGTTCTGCTTTGGATTTTGTCAGTTTGGTGTCTCCTCGGTGGGTCTTTATCTAGTTCTAGCATGGTATGGTGAACAAGCTTGCTTTGGGGAAACTTCCTGCAAACTGTGAGATCTTTCACTCTTTCAGTATTTCAAGTCTTGGAAGTTGAGTTTCACGAGCTTCAGTTTTGTTCCTAAAGTTTGCTTTAGTGTGTCCTTTGTTTCTGGTGAAGACATTTTAATTGACAATTTTATTTGATAATGTTAATTGATGGCTCTTAGGGAATTTGTCATGGTACCCAATGCCAACCCAGACTCGTTTCTTAATTAAAGCTGTATCTCTGGTGTTCAACTCTGTGTAAAACAGGAAAGTAGATGCCCTCTGTGTGGCTGGAGGGAAGGAAACACAGGAAAGAGTGCAGCAATGGGGAGACTGAAGGACCCTTGGGCCATCAGGGAGGAAGGTGAGAGAATCTCAAGTAGCAATAGTGTTTTGTCTATAACATGTTCATATCTCTAATCACTCTGCCTTGACACCTCCTTTAGTCTCCTCTTGAGAAATAATTCCCAGTATAGAGAGGTTTTGTTTTGGTTTTCATTATGCAATGTGGTGGGTTGGAAAGGCATGGCTCCCATAGGGAGTGGCACTATTAGGGGGTGTGGCCTTGCTGAAGTAGGTATGGACTTGTTGGAGGAAGTGTGTCACTGTGGATCGGACTTTGTCTCTTATGCTGAAGCTATACGTTGCAGACTCCCTCGAGACAATAGTCCCTTTAGGAAAAGGTCCCTTCCTTTATTCTGTGAGTTTCTGGAGGGTAGATGTTCCCTCAATTGGCAAATCCTTGTGATGAACATTATTTCCAAAACTGACAAAGTTTGCCAAGAAAAGTCGGTTCTCTAAAGTCAAAATTAAGCTCTCATCTGCCCCCTCAATCCCCACCCCAACAGGGCCCAGCTCATCAGAGATTGAGAGTCTGGGAGCCATTTGATCTCAGAGAACACACAGATGTGATTGCTGCTGTAAAATGCAAACTGACTGCAAATGAAAGAAGAATGTAATCCTCACAATGGCATTAGAATTACTCCGCCTTTTCTCTAGCTCAGCTGGAGAATTAACAAGACGTTCATAAAATTCCAAAGAATGCAAGTCCGAGGCAGTTGAAGGAAGTGTCTTCAAAGTGGAACAGATACACGCAATGCAATCCTTTTGTGTAGATTTAAGTCCTGTGCTATTGCAAAGAATGTGCTCAGATGAATCTCAAATAAGTCTTCATCAATGGCCGCTCCTCCTCCAACATTCCGTAACAGAAGTGGCTCTAATGGAGCTGCCTGCCCAGGCACTGGGAAATTCATATCTCAGTGTGCCAGGAAATAATGCAATCATGGTTTGCAAATGCAAATTTAGGGGAGTCTCTAGACTCGGTAAATAAAGATTTATGAGTCTGCCTCATTAATATTTCTTGCAAGCCAAGTATCGCACGAACGGCGTGAGATGAAATTCTCTGTAGCATCTTAAGCATCCAGCTCATAATGAGATATGGAAATGCTGCCAGGCGGACAGTGTGGAATCGCGGTTTCATGCTAATAGGAAAGCTCAATCTCCTTTAGGATGCATTTGCCTCAGTTTGCTGGAGGAGCGCTGTACACACACCAGTCGCCATTTTGTGGGACATAAAACAGAAGTCTAAATTGATGTTTCTCCTGGTTTGAGGTTTTTATGCTGCCAATCTAGCAGCAAATAGCCACAGGGAAAACACACATGCTCCAGGCAGAATGGAAATTTTGTATTCTCATCAAAGTCTCCTCGCTTTTGTTTGAGTATCTTAAAGGGGAAAGAGAAGTTTCTGTTCCAGCTGCGTTGGGAGCATAAAACCCCAACGAACATACTTCCTTTCATCTAACAGCATTTTTATGATGCTTTGTGATGCTTGTGTGAGAGACAGCACAATTTCAGAAAGCAAAATGCCCCACCAGGACCAAGCTAGGCCAATTGCTTAGAGTACAAGTGCGTCTAAGATGCAGCTCTCACTCGGTGCTGTTCTGCAAGGAACATTCATTTCTATCCCAAGGACGTCTGTGATTTCTTTGAAACATGCTGACCCAGTTTCTTCAGGGTGAATGTGCCCAAACAAATAAAATTCTCATGTCTAGCCTTCATTTACCATTTCTATTTTTTTTTTTTTACCCTCAGGGAAAGGACTCACTTGCATACAGATTTCACAATACCTTAAAAAAAAAATAGCTAACACAACTCAAGTGGACAATTTAGAAGAATTGAAATGGAAAGAAAAATCTTCATCTGTGTAATCGTGTGTAAAGCAGAATGATGAGACTGAGGGTGAGCCACTGTGGCCTGCCGTTTCTCAGCAGGAAGCACAAGGACGTCTGAGAAGTGGTATTCCTTCGGCCTCTCAAGGTGGGCACAGGCTTTCCTGTCCCCAGGGTAGCATACTGAGACTTTGAATGTATTAATACTAGATGGAAAGCTCCAGAAGTAAACTCATCGTAGCCTTAAATTGCCCTCTGTTCCGAGTAGACTGACAAAAGCCTGCGCCCCTGGCCCAGTCCCACCTGGGAAGTGGATCACACCTTTCTTCAGCCTGGGAAGTGGATCACACCTTTCTTCGGCCTGTACCTTAGCTCCGAGGCTGTCTCGGGTCTCATATCAATGGTTCCTGTACACAGTGTTTGTGTTCAACTAAACCCTGCTTTTATTTCACACGGCCCCGCTCAAATGCTAGAGCAGTGATTCTAGAAGTTCAGAGAGAAGCTGCAAAGTGTTCTCAAACATGAAGGGTGGAAAGTTTTACTTGAGGAAGAAAGGATGGGTAGGTGGAGTACAGTTAGACATGCTTTAGGGAGATCACAGTCACATAGCTTTCTGAACACAGCATGCTTCTATGATCATTTATCTTATTAGTTATATTCAACTTCTTACTGCATTACAGGTGATATGTTTTCTCTGCTGACAAAAAAGGCCAATTCAAGCCAAATTACATTATAAAAGCAGGTTTACTGAGTGGACCAGCAGACACGGGGACAGGGGGAGTGGGAAGAGAAAGAAAGGGCAGTCTCACAGGGAGAAATGCAGAGATGGGGAAGGGAGAAGAAGGGGAAGAGGAAAGGACAGGGGAGGGAAGAAAGGAGAGAGGGAAGGAGAGAGAAAGAACAAAATGTCTGGATTATACAGGGAGGAGCCTCTGGGGGAGGAGAAGCCCAGGCCCTGGGCTGGAGAGTTCAGGGAAGAGGGCAGGGTATGCCAGCCATACCCTCTAACTGGTGCAAACTGAGGGATAAGGGGAGAACCTGGAGGCCAAATCTCCTTCCTTATGGTTAAATAGGCACCCCAGTCGCTTGTCCCGGGTCTGAAACACAACACTGGACAAAAATGGAAAAGAAGAAAGTATAAATGGGATTTGGCTTTGTCTGTAGTTTGAAGCTTCTCCTTGGGTTCTTGGCAACTTCCCCTGAGGAAGGGAGTGGAGACCAGGACACATCTGCTATTTGCACACTTCCTGAATGCTAGACACTACATGTAAGTAGGTTGGAGGAATTCCTTCTGCCATTTACAGCTGGATCAGTTGTAATCATTCCATTCTACTTGCCTCTTCAAGCATTTAGACTCTCTCTCCCTTCCTTCCCTTTTCCTCCTATGTGCCCAGGCAAGCTTTTGCCAGCATGTCACATCCTAAGAAAACTGTGCCACACCATAGTGATGTGTGTGGCCATCCACGCTGTTGGTTGTCATCCTGGCTGTGGCTGTTTCAGACTAGTTAACTTGCCAGTGCCTCAGCCTTCTCATCTGTAAGAGACCGTGCCGTCCTATGACACCTTATCATGTTAGAATCGGAAGGGTCCCAAACAAGCTTTCGTGTCGAACATTTGGTGCTGTTTCAGAAGCCTGTGGGACCTTGGGAACGGGAACCTCCATGGGATGGAGAGAGGTAAACGCTATGCCCACCTCCAGTTTCAGTCTGTACCCTCTGCCTCACTGCCCCAACCATTATATAAAGCTCTCGGCCATATGCTCCCAGTTGACACAGGCTGAGCCTCACAGGCTGCCACGCCTTCTCCCCCACGATGGACCAATAGAAACCTCTCCTCCTCCACATTGTTTCCAGCAAGTATTTTGTCACCACAGTGAAAAACCAGGTAACTTACGCCCCAAAGCCCTTGTCCCCTTGGACTTTTCACACAGAGCATAGGCTCCTTCTCGAGCCCATTACCTGTGGCTGTCAGCCCTTGATTTATGGTTAGGCACACAGTTTGCCTCCAGCATCTTTTCTCATTAGCACGGGTTTATTTTGAAACTTTGCATCAATAACAATTCACTTTGTAGACTGTTCAATAAACGACCATGAATAAAAAATACAAATACAAAACCACATGAAAATGGGGCGGGAGGCACGGTGAACACATCTCTGTGGCTGGATAGTTTTGAAAAAGTTCATTAGAAACATAAATGATCACAAATGGTACATTTTATTTAAAAGAAAAAAAAAGAGCAAAACAAGCAAACGAAACAGAAGCCCTGCTTTTCTTACAACCTCAAGTTATTTCCCAGTTAAACTAACCTGCTCTCTGGAGTAAACTGCTATTTCAATGTCAACTCACTGATGATCCTCAACAACTGTCGGAAGACTTATCCCTAGTGTGAGGGACAGTAAGCACTGACTAACTTTTAGGAGGAGCTGAGAGGTCCCTAGAGGGGTCAGACAGAGGCTGGAAGGCTGCACCTTGCTCCTGCACAGCTGGGGGAAATGGTGAGGAGAGCATGCTTACCAGTGTCATGTAAATCACAAGGCCTCTCTAGAAGGACACACTGTCCACCCACACTGTGTGCTTGAGGTCCAGGACAGGGCTGTGCAGGTTCTTAATCTGCCACCTCTGCCACCTCTTTCCTGCCACTTGACCATGGATCATCTTTCTGACAGTCTCAGCTGCCTGTTCCAACTGGACTTCAAAGCTCTCCTTCGCTTCCTGAGCCAGTTCCCCGAGAGCACTCGGCATCTGAAACCTGGTAGGTGATAAGGACTATGCCATCAAATAGGCCAGCAACTCTGGGGATATGCAAGGGCCCACCAAGTCAGAAGCTCCTGTGTCCAGGGGCTCAAACATGCCCGAGACTGTTCGCTCTTCTTTTTCTAGAAAATTCAGTTGGGAAGAAGTTTACACTCTGGCACCCAGAACTTGAGAGGCAACCTGGACAGCAGAGGAGTGAAGACTTCTGTTTATGTGTTCTGGAATGTTCCATGGAAGTCAAGGCACTTCTTTGAAAAGATGTCACTCTGTGTCCTTGTGATCACTCTTAGATCACTTTCCAAACACTGCTCCCCTTTCTGGGCCCCCCTCTGGACATCTCTGAGACATCTGCTTTCGCCGTGACCCCTAATAAGATGGGCCTAGCACGGCCTTGCTTTCTGAATTTCTTGCTAGCAGTTGGGAGCTGCCGAGGCACTTCAAAGCCTGTTGAAGAGCTGCCTGGATCTTGGCCACACTGCAGCCACTGGTGTGTCTTTGACTTCTGATCCACATTCATGACCCTGCCCTCTGACAGGGCCACTGTCACTGCCTCGAATTTGGGCCTACAGTCACCCTACAGACATCAGGTAACAGTGTCCACTAGCACTGTCCAATACCCTGTCCTTGCCCAGTGCTAGGAGTTCAGTACTCCTGGAACATCATCAGACCATCTATAAAGGAGATGGAGCCATCGCCAATTAATTACAAGGCTAGCCGTCCTGTGGCTCTGTAGTCTAGTTGCCGCTGCTTCTCTGCCTGACCTTGTCAGCCATGTTGTATTCCAAGATCACAAGGCACCTCTAACAGTGGTTTCCCCTGGCCTCTGACACTTCATTTCTTAGAAATAGGGAAGCCGTGTCCACTTTGACATTCAGAACTTCAGAAGCAATTTGAACAGTAGAGGGATGAAAACGTCTATTTATATGTTTTAGAATGTTCCATGAAAATCGAGGCACTTCTACATGTAAGGATGTTACTCATTCCTATACAATGGCGTGACTAAGTCTTAACTCCAGCTAAGCCACGCTGCCCTTACCCCTGAGAGCAGTCTGTAGACCTTGCATTCATTAGTCTCTTATATATATTTTAACACGGATATTTGTTTTGGCCTGAGAGGACAGGGCTCTTCTGAATTTACTTCAGTCTAGTGGCCTTGTTCACTCCTAGAGATATGACCAAACCTGTGACCACTTAAGAGACAGACTATGGCCTGGTGTGGTGGGTTTCCTTCCAGCACTCTGGAGGCAGGCAGATCTTGGTGAGTTCCAGGCCAGCCCAAGCTATATAATGAGACTATGTCTCAGAAGCAACAACAAAAAGATACATACACCATGAGAAGCCCTGGACTTTGGAGTATTAGGAGTGGTGAACTCAATTCATGGGATACTAGCATGGTAGAGTCACAATTTATACAGTTGTCAAAATCCACAGGATGTACATAGTCAGTAAGCCTCAAGATAAACTACAGATTTGGGTTAGTAATAATATATCCGTGTTGATTTATTGCCTGTGACAAATGTCATTACTAGTAGCCCTGGGATGTGATTGTGGGGGGGACCATGAATGTGTGACAAGAAGGTCAAGGGAACTCCATGTACTTTCCACACACTTTTCAGTGGGTCTAAATCCCCTCTAAAAGTAAGACCTAGGTGCAGGGAAATGGCTTCAACAATGTTCACCATCCAAGGAAGAGGACCTAAGTTTGGATCCCCAGCAGGCACAAACAGATCTGGACATATACCAAAAAGAACTCTTAAAAATTGTCCTAGGGTTGATGAAGCACAGCTCTCCATAGCTGGTGGCTTCTGCAGGGGGAGCGGGAGGGCTGCACATGGGGAAGAACTGAGTTTTCTTGGAGCTGGCCACTGGGAGTTTGACCACGCGCCAGTGTGTATATGAACAACACAAACTAAGCTTGTTTTTTTTCTTTTTGTTTTATTTTCTGGGAGGAGGGGTGCTAAGAGGATTGAGAAGTGAGTGTGCTCTGGGTTTGTGATGTGAAATTCCCAAATAATCAATAAAAATACCATGAAAAACTATGGGCATAGTGGCACATGCCCCAATGTTGGACAGAGATAGGAGGATCCCCAGGCCTTCCTGGATAGCCTTTCTAGCTGAATCAAGGAACTCCCAGGTCATCAAGAGACCCTGTCTCAACAAACAGAGGAGAGCAACTGAAGAAGAGAGCTGACATCAAACTCTGACCTCCACACCCACACACATACTCACATGACATGTACACACACATGTACGAGACATACAAAAAGTTTCTAGCTGGGCGGTGGTGGCGCATGCCTTTAATCCCAGCACTTGGGAGGCAGAGGCAGGCAGAGTCTACCCAGGGTTTCAAAAGGCATGGAGAAGGTCTAGAAAGAATAAAAGTGACATTTGAAGAGACTGTGTTAAGAAAATCCCAGGATATCCCGTGCATTCTCAAATCAAGACGCACAATGAATTTCAAACAAGAAAAATAAATATAGCAGCACACCCAAACACATCATAGAAGAAATAGGAGAATGCTTGGCATGTAAATATAGGCACTAAGGAGCCTTACGTCCAGGGAGATGTCTCCGTAGGTGAAAGCCAGGGAGATGTCTCTGTAGGTGAAAGCACTTGCCCCACACACCTGATGACCCAAGTTTGATCCCTGGAAACCACATAAAGGTGGAAAGAGACAACTGAAGAAATATGAAAGAAGAAATATCGATCAAACAGTGAAAAGAAAAATAGATAACATTTACAATTGATGCTAAAAAAATGCCTAGGATTAAATCTATTAAAGGTAGCAACCTTAGAGAAAAAAATTATAAAATTTTATTTTGACAGCCATTAAGGACCAAAATGAAACAAATAGAAATCTAGGACCATGGATATGAAGACTCAATAATATCATAAAGACATCAATTGTCTTTCAGTTAATTTAATTTCTGTTGAACACAGTCAGCTGTTCCAACAACTCAAACCATACACATAGCAAATTAAAGGTGAGATAAGTGCTGCCAGCTAAAATCTATATTTTAAAGTATATCATCTCATAAAGTACAATAAATAAAATGAAGATGATAAGAATTTTAAAGTAAAAATGACCTACAAAAAACCTGTATATGACAGAGTATATATATGCTCAGATACATGTTTAATGATTATAAGTAAGTAAATAGGGAGTCCACTAAAAAAAGAAAGTACGTGTGTGAAAAATTACTTCAAACTGAATCAGTATATACCATTTTAGTGCATAAAATTAACAAATAGTTTAAATGATACTCCCTGGTGCTATTAGAGTATAAGGGAAAGTTTTTCTGCATCAGTGTGGGAGACACACACACACAAAAAAAATGTCCAGCCTTTTAATATACAGTACTGGCAACTAAATTGTATGCCCTTCCCCTCAACATTGATATGGTGGCGCTCCAGATCCCAAGGTAAGGTCTTAGGGACCAACACTGTTAATCAGACAGTTAAAACCAGTGGGGTTTCAAGGGTGAGACTCTAATCTGATAAGACTCTTGTCCTCTTAAGAGGAAAGGGCACCAAAGATCTCTGTCAGCATACACAGAGGAAGGCCATGTGAGGACACGAGGGCAGCAGGCAAACCTGCAAGTGAGGCCTCATTAGAAACCAAATATGGCTGGAACTGGAACTTTGGCCTTGGACTTTCCAGGCCCTAGAACTGTGAAAAAAGACAAATCTCTATTGCTGAACCCACCCATAGGCAGGTGCTTTCTCCTCATGGTCTGGTACACAAATACTCGCAAGCACAACTGCTTTTAATGTGCATGCCACTCAGCCAAGCCAGTCATCTTCTGGGAGTTTAGCCTAAGGAAATAAACAAAGAATTTTCTGCAAAATTGAACAGGTTTCTGCAAGAGAGAGCTGACAGGGAAGTTATTCCTGACAGTATAATGCATACTTAACAAACTTTAAAGTGTGAGGGAGAAAATGTGCAGCTTTTAAGTGTGTGTGGGCGGGGAGCAAGTAATAAAATAGTATCCTTGAGTCCCTACGTATATGATTTAGTAGTGAAGGACATGGGCTTAACAAAGTGTGATGACACATACCTCCAGCTTGAGAGGTGGTAGGAGGGTCAGTAGTTCAAGGCCATCCTCGCCTGCACAGTGAATCCAGGGGGAACTTGGGCTGCATAAGACCCTGTCTCAGAAAATTGATTCTATGTGGTTTTTAAAGATTTATTTATTTTATGTATAGGAGTACACTATTTTTCATCTTCAGACTGTATCTGTCTTCAGACACACCAGAAAAGGGCATCGGATCCTGTTACAGATGGTTGTAATGTGCATGCACATTAAAACCATGTGGTTGCTGAAAATGGAACTCAGGACCTCTGGAAGAGCAGTCATCCACTGAGCCATCTCTCCAGCTCTAACTAGTATGTTTTAAGGCATCCTGGGAGAATGGTTCATAGACACCAGCTCTATGACTTAGGGCAAGATGCTAATTACTTAGTGTCTTACCTTTCTCCATCCCTAAAAGGAGCTGCTATGGCAATTAATTCTAGTGCAAAGAAGGTACCCATTGGGGTGAGCACTCAGCAGAGTGGGTATTCTTCAGGGTGGATCGTTGGCAGAGTGGGTACTCAGCATAATGGGTACTGAGCAGAGTGAGCACTCAGAAAAATGGATACTCAGCAGAGTGAGTACTTAGCAGAAGGGCTGCTCAAGACTCCAGCAGTGTAAGGATTTCTGTCCTGCCCCTAGCTGTTGCCACTAAGCATGTGGCCTGTGGCAGATCCCTGCATTTCTCCGAGCTTCAGATTCTTCATCTACGAAATGAGCCCCTGGCCAGCTGATCTCTGAGAAGCCTTGTACTTTAGCTAAAAAGACGTAAAGTCTGTGTCCTGTTGGTAAGGAGAGAAAGCATCGCTTTAAGTAATGTGAGAAACAGAACTAGCATCATCCTGCCCATTGGCACCTCCTCCTCAGGAAGTCCGCAGTTGCTCCCATCTTACATGCAAGAACATTTTTTTCATGTTAAAGGATTCTGCCGGTCCCTGCGTGGTAGCCGTTTTCAGTAATGCTGATTACAAAAATACATCACAGCAAAAAGCTACTAAGCATTCAGCCTTGCATTTAAATTAATTTTTATTTTAATGAAGCCCAATAGCAACCTCATTTACTTGAAAAATAGTAACACTTACATGGGAGACACTTCATTCATCTCCCTTGCAGGCACAGCTGGTACCCAGGCAGATCTCTCATGACCACTCCAGTACCCACCCTTTGAGAATCACCGAGCAGAGGGCACAGTGGGAAGCTTCTTAGGGCTCTCCAGGGAAAGGGGGAAACCTACTTCCTGTGACTATATCCAGGCTGAAACTGGGCCTAAAGTTTTAGAGTGCTGTGCTATAGCTTTAGGAGTATTGCCTCATGGTGTGGATACCAAGGAACCCCATGTAGCCCTTTGGCATCCATAAGGGTGCGTGAGGTTAGATTCTGCCTCAGAACCAAAAGACACTCCTCAGTAGAACTGGACTCATGAGCTTCATACAGGCCACGTGTTAGACATTTCCTCTTTATCCTCTGAGAGATGATCCAGAGAGGGCCACCCTCTTAAACCAAAATCAAACTGTTCATTGAGATGGTTTGGTACCGCATGGATGATACAGATGGATATAAAACTTGGGCATGTGGATTTGAAAGACAGTTTGCCAGAGGCTGGAGTGATGTTGATGGCTCAGAAGTTGCGAGCACTGCTGCTCGTGAAGAGGAGCCAGAACCTACATGGTAGCTCACAACCATCTAGAACTTCAGTTCTAGGATATCTGATGCCTTCTAATCAGGCACTAGTGTGGTATACATACATACATACATACATACATACATACATACCAGTGAACTTTCAGATACATAAAATAAAAGTTAATCTTAAAAAAGAGAGAGAGAGACAGTTTCCAGTCACCCAGTGTCTCTTCATCTCAGTTTTGTAAAAAGTGACACTGGTGGTTGTCATCTAAGAACCGTGAAAGGACCCCAAAGTCTTCCCGAGCACTGCGAAATGATGCAATTATTACTAGGTGTATTGTGGAATTTTTTTTCCCAGTTAAAAAAAAAATAACAATGCTTCTTTTCTACCCTTGCTAAAGTCTGGCAGCCCAGATAGAGAACCTTTTAATGCCAAACAAAACGACCAGTTTAATTCTTCGCAACGCCCATGCCTGTTTGCCATGGTGCCGTGTGCATACGAATGATCTAGAGGAGGGAAGGTTTCTTTGTTTTATTTTGGTTTTTTGTGAAGTCCACATCTTCTTCCTTCAGCCTTTGTAGGTGAGCTATTCAAACCACATCCACAACAGCAGCTTGCTCTGAGAGTCCAGAATAACAAGGAGTCTGGCTTGATTTCCCCTGCTGGGGAAAAAACATATATATCCATTGTTGTCGACCTTTCCCTAGATTTGCAAATCTAGCTCTTTGTTCATTCTTAACAATACGACTTGAGGCTTAAAATCAGCGTTCTGATTTATATGCTAGAGAAGAACATATTAATTTACAAAAAACTCCAAGAGCTCACAGGCTGAATAAAAGCAGTTCCATCAATATGCAATCTTCTCTGGAATTTAAGAGCATACTTATTTCTTTGAAAAAATATTAATTTATATTAATTTATACTATGTAGGGAAAGCACTCCCTTCAAAGCTTAGTATCACCGGCAGAGTCATCAGATTTTCAGTCTTATCTTGCCTAGCTTCATGACAGAGCACTCTAAATCACTAATGAATACCCCTTTAAAGTCTCAGTGCATCTTGTTAGCCAAAGCTTGGGAGCACTGGACGCGTCTCAGGTGCACAGGATTCAGACCTAAGACAGCAGCAGCTGTACATAAATGCAGGTGGTTGCTGCTGCATATGAAAGCTGGTGGAATACAAAGCGCGAGTCTGATTACCCTCTGGAGCACGGCCCTAGAGATGCAGTGTGAACCCTGTTATGGAAAAGAGTCATGTATCCTGAAGTACTTACAGACAAAATGAAAGGATGCCTGGGATTTGCCCCTCAAGGAAAAAGATGAATTTGTAAAACATCACAAGCTATATGTGGATGTGGATACAGACAAAGATGGTATTGAAAGCAATAGAGATGGAGACGTAGAAATGGATGAGACACACTTCCAGAAGCAGAGATATCATATTGGGCTTGATAAAAGGAGTATTTGCACCATCTTTAGCCTTTATTTCTGTATATTCTGTATATATACATGTGTGTGTGTGTATATATATGTATATATATTATGTGTACATACACATATATAAACATGTATGTATATACATATACATGTATATATGTATGTACATAACACATGTACATACATATTTTTTACAATAGCATGTTTCTTTCCTAGGATCAGAGATGGATAGAGTCAGTCCCAGGGCTGCCAGAGAGACTCCAAATTCCTCAACAGGTTTTGACCTCTAAGACCAGCATGTTGGTTGGCTGATATACACTCCCCTGCAAATGGGGAGGGGGAAGGAGGAAGAAGCTGGCAAGCTATTTCCTCTCCCTGGCCCCTTTCCATTCTAAAACCATTTCAATCCATGGCAGAAATAACAAGACAAACGTAAAAGCAAGAACAAGACTTTCAGCTCTGTTTACCAACTGTGGGCACAGGCCATGACTGCATTATCTCTCCTGGCCAGCTAGAAACATTGCAAATGACAACAGCAGATCAGAGGAGACATGCCTTGGGAGCGTTCTTTTTTATTCTCTTTATTGTTGAGATGTTAATTGTTCCACAGGAAAAAATCACAAAAATTTAAATCTGTTTTTAAAGATAAAAAGTATTGAGATGTAAAGTGAATAAATAAGTTAACTAATTTAAAAAAAAAAATCAAGCTAGGGATAAAGGTATGTACTCAGGAGGCTGAGGCAGGAGGATCACAGCTTTGAAGCCAGCCTGGGATACCTTGCAAGAAAGACACTTTCTCAGAAAAACAAGAAAGAAGACCAAACAGACAGACATTGCCAGCTCTGCTTTGCCACACAATTGGAAGGAAAATCAGAGGTGACACAGGTCTTCCATGGAAACAGCAGCATTGTAGGAGCCTGGGTAAACCTTGGAGACCTGTGGTAACCTGGACAGTTACTCATTCTCCCCAAGCCTTAGTATCCTTATCCATAAAGTCCATGAATTTCTAGAAGCTGACTGTAGGTCCAGGGAAAAACACAGAAACCTGTCTTCTTTATAAGTCTGGTGAAAGGTACAACGAACTTCCCGAGCAAGGAAGGTAACTGAGAGGGATTTCTGTCGAGGCCTTTCAGGATCTCCTCCTCTCATCCCCCTCCACCATTCCCAGAGGCCGCCCTGAGGGCAGAGAGAGAGCCTCAGAAGCAAGCGGAGCAAGCACGGAGCCCAAGGGACCACAGGAAGAGACACAGGAAGACTCCTTTGAACTCCAAGAGTAGAGATAAAGACAGCGAGCAAGCAGCTGTCACGTGGCAAACTATGTCTCTGATAAGTTTCAATTAAAAGTAGCTTAATATAACCAAAAAGTTAAAAAAGAAAAAAAAAAAAAGTCCAGTGAATTCCCTTTATTGTCCCTTTAGTTTGTTACCAAGGAATTATTGATATCGTTTCATGGCTCCAGCACAAATGGCTCCTGCACAAATGCCCCTATGATTTATTGCCGGGTTCATGTCTCTGCTCTTTTAATGGATTTTTTTTCCATGAGGAGCTTGAAAGGGGGCTCCCTTTATACATCCCTTGTGGCGTTGGCTAGAGCGAGCTTGCAATAAAGTTCACCATGGCAGCAACTCTCAATCCCCAGCCCTGGCTTATTTAGAGCAGAATTTTTCTAGATGGATTCTGATGTAACTCTTTCCCTTCCATCCCGCGACAACACGACACTGAAAGGTTAATCACAAGCATCAAGTTTCATTGGGGTTGGAGTTTCCTGATGGGGGAGGGGAGGAGGTTACAAAAATACACACGCATTATATTCCATTTTAGAAGAGACCTTCTATAAATTGTTAAAACAAAACAAAACAAACAAAAAAACCGAAGCCATCCAGGAAGCTGGTAGCCGTGTTTAATTAAAACAAACTACCAAAATGTTCTATCAGGGAAACAAAATTATTTATTTAAAGGTTAGAAACTGCTTAGATCGCAGATTTTTAGTTTGTTGTGTGAACAGGCTGTCAATAAAAACCCGTTTGCTGGGGTCTGTGGAGTGTACGAATCCGCATCAGTCCCCGTGTTTAACCAGAGGCTGTTGTCAACCTTCATTAGCTACTCTGCCTCCAAGGGGAGAGCATCTATCAGGTACTGGTACTTGCTGACAAACCATTAAAAAGAGAGCATTAAGCCCACTGGTCTTCTAAGCCCAGGGGAGGGAGGGGAAATGTCCTAGGATATCTGCAGTGACCAGCAAAGGAGTAGGGGGGTGGAGTGGGGGTGGGGATGGGGTGGGGTGAGGGTAGGGGTGGGGGTGGGGTGATGAAAACTACTTGACTTGCAAGGCTTTTGCCAGTGACTGCAGACTTCATTCATCAGCCATGACTTGCTTCTTCTGGCTGTTTCCCAATCTCACTTTCCATAGAGAATTTTTAAAAAAGAAAAAATGAATGTGTGCAATTGGGAGGAATTAAATGATGCCATAAGTGGATAACTCTCTCCCATGGAAATCCAGGCCTGGTGTCACCAAGCTGAAGCAGCACTTTTGAGTGTGCGTGTGACTATAAAGGCAGATGACACGGTCAAAACATTTTTTTAAAAATTTAATTATTTTTATTTTGTGTATGTGAACACTTTGCCTGAACATATGCTTACAAGTCCCATGTGTGCCCTGTGCCCACGGTAGCCAAAGAAGGCACTTGATCTCCTGGAACGGGAGTTATGGTTTTGAGCCACCGTGTGGGTGCTGGAAATTGAACCCTGGTCCTCTGGAAAAGCAGCTCTCTGTCTTTCCAGCCCCAAAACCTTTCAATTATAATATAGCACAAGAGCATCAAGACCCACAGTTTTTGCTTCTTATATTTTAAACCTGTCAGATAACATCATCATGCTGTTTAGTCCTATGACTTGTACTGATGTCAATGGCCGCCTTTCTGACCTTCTCACTGGATGCTTAGCACATCTCCCCTCCGCTCATTAGACTGTCCACCACCTAGGGCTGAGCCGCTCAGACTCAGTACATCCATAGATTCCCACTGTGATCTGATCCTGACTAGGGAGACCTGAGATCAAGGATGAGATTCCATATTTTTGTTTGGTTTTGGATTTTTTTTTTTTTTAGTTTGGTTTTGTTTTTTCAAGACAGGATTTCTCCATGTAGTTCTGGCTGTTCTCGAATTCACTTTGTAGACCAGACTGGCCTCTAACTCACAGATCTGCCTGCCTCTGCTTCCTGAGTGCTGGGATTAAAAGCATGTGCTACCATGCCCAGCAAGGTTCTATATTTCTAACAAGCTCCCAGGTGCTGAGATTCACATATTGAATGTAAATTCCCCTAATATTGTTCTCTAAAACTTCCAGCAGGAAATAAAATCACAATTAATAATCACCTATGATTTGGTTCCTGAAAGGTAACAGTGACTATTTTGAAAGAGAAGTCTTCTTTAGACAGGAACTCTAAAATCCAAATCTAGTCTTCTTAAAGGCTACTTCCACAGATAGACATTGTTTTAGCTCCCACAGAGGTCCTTTCAGGTCGACCAGTATTGACTTCAGGAAGTGATCCAAAACTGAGCACACAGTTTCATTTAAAGCAAAGTTCCAATCCAATACATTTCCCCGGCTACACTATTGACTTCTGCTTGGCTCTTTCTCTGCAGTAAAGTACATAAACAAATTGAAATGTGCTCTCTTTATTTTTGAAAACCTCTTCCTGGGAATAGAATTCAAGTTTATTTCCTAGCCTCTAGCATCTGCCATACAAAGTTCATTTGCATGAGGCACGCCTAAATAAGAGTTCTATAATTATCAGCACTCGTTTGCTTTGAAATGTATTAGCCTGGTAAGACTGGATCATAGAGGTAAGATGTCAAAGGTTCAAAACAGTCTAGTTCATTTATGACAGCATGGTTTTAGTTTGGTTTGTTGTTTTGAGGTTTTTTTTTAACTTATTGCAAGAAGAGGTTACACTAGCTGAGTTAAAAGTGGACCCCAAATGGTGACATTATACAATCTGTGAGGGTTTTAAATTTGTGACAAGAGAAGAGGGGGAGGCATTCTATTCAGAGCAAGGAAATCCTCATTTATGCTTTAGAGAGCCACAAGTACTCAAAACCCATGAACCTTCTGCTGATCATCCTTCACCAGTCGGGACAATCTCTTATCAGGGACACTCATGTTCTTTTGCTCTAGTCACCTTGTGGCTGAATTACTTCCCCATGTTCTGGATCCTCAATGAGAGTATTTTTGCAAATTTCTTCTTCAGTGACTTTACATAGTTCTTTTTGTCATCATCATAGATTATTCTCTTGGACAGAAGTGGGGGGACGTGTGGCCCTGCTCTTTCTCTGTTGAATTCTTATGTGGATAGATCACCAGTGCCAGCCTCCAATAGCAAATGAATGGAGATCTTCCTCAGTATAAAGGCCTGTAGAAGGGAGGGAAAGAAGGCTTTCAGATTCTCGGTTTTGAGTAGGGTGCTAATACAAAGGTGCTGGGTTCTCTACTTCTCCTGTGTGGCTCCCAGGGATTAAGATCAGACCATCCAGCTTGGTAGCAAGCTCCTTTACCCACTGAGGCATCTTGCTGACCCCTTAGCTCTGCTTTTAATATCTACTTCCTCCCAATAATCTTGTAACACTTCATAACCATTCCCTTGACTAGTCTTAACTCCATTAAGGGGATGGATGCCTCACAGTTTGGAATTTCCAATGTTAAAATATCAAAAAAAAAATTCTGTAATTCAGGTACACACTAAATAGAATATAGTAATGATACTTTGAATATAGATCTCTTACTGAGGATAGCTAAACTCACCAAATGCATGAATAGCAGGCTCAGAGAAGAACATAGTTCCCTATGAACATAAGGAAATTGGTAACAAAGAAAAAAAGCAGCTAAACATATTCATCCCAGAGAAATTATGACCTGCACAATATTACTGATGAGAATAATAATAATAATTAATGTTTATAATAAGCCAGAAAATATTCTAAGCATTTTGTATATGAGCAATTGTTCTTAATAAGAATTCTATAATGCAGGTACTACTGTTGCCCTCAATTCACTGATAAAGTAAGGAATTGTGGAGAGGTTGAATAATTCATCCAGTGTTAAAAAATATGACAAAGCAGAACCAGGTTTCCCTCTCCAGGCAGTCTACCCTTTGAGCCTTCTCATGCGCCAGATGCTGCCCTGGGCGATAGTGATGATCCCCAAAATCATCCATAGAGGCAACAAATGTGTGCATCCTTAGCATCCCCAGTGGGATGGACCCTTCTCAGCACCTCCACTGAGATCTACCCTATTCCTAATCATCAGGCGTATGATAGCCTTCTTTGCAACAGAGGCCAAGTTTGAACTTAGAACTCTTCTAAGCCCAGTGTTCATCAACCATCTAGACTGGACCCATGAAACAAAATGTCTTCCTAATCGAGTACATGAGACACAATCATTTATTGATTTCAGAGTGAATGCGTATGCAAAAAGAGGTCATTTTTAAACTAACATTAGTCTCTATCTTGTAACCAGCTCAGTCATAGAACCATGCTTTAGCTCCTGCTTCAGGGAGTTTCACATCAAAAAAATAATTGCATATCTGAATGCAATGGTGCATGTCTTTAATCCCCTGCACTCCGGAGGCAAAGGCAGGTAGAGCTCTATGAGTTTGAGGCCATTCTCACCTACACAGGGAATTCCAGGTCAGCCAAGGCTACATAGTGAGACCCTGTCTCAAAAACAAAAAAATATAAATAATAATAAATAAATAAATGTTGTTGATATAGTATGATCATTGCAGGTCCTGAAGAGATGGCTCAGTTGTCAAAAACACTTGTTACTCTTCCAGAGGACCCAGATTTGTCCCCAACACCCACATGGTGACTCATAACCAATACCCTTTTCTAGCCTCCCCAGGTATTTAGATGCACATGATACACAGACATAGGTAAAATATTCACTCACATGAAATAGGATAATAAAAATATTTTAGGGCGGGCAGTGATGGCACACGCCTTTAATCCCAGCACTTGGGAGGCAGAAGCAGGCAGATTTCTGAGTTTGAGACCAGCCTGGTC
>NW_022196914.1:59638172-59646764 GCF_008632895.1 Mastomys coucha | reverse complement strand
AAAAAAAAAAAAAAAAAAAAAAAAAATCAAAAATATTTTAAATCCATAATTATTTTTTTAAAAAGAAAACAAACTAAACAAAAACACAGAGCTTTGAAGACGGCTCCATCCAGTGTTTAATGGGCAAACAAAAGGGTCTAATTTCAAACTCCCCAGAATCCATGTAAAAAAGCCAAGTGCATCATTGTGCGCCTGTAATTCCAGCAGTAGGGAGGTGGAGACAGGTAGATTCCTGAAGCTCACGAGCCAGCTACTCAAACCAAACTGATAAATTCTAGTTTTAATGAGAGACAGTCTCAAAAAATATAGCAGAAAGCAATGCTAATGTTGACTGCCCGGTGTTTACACACACACACACACACACACCACAAGTTGATTTTTTTTTTTTAAATGCCAAGATGGAACATTTGTTTGACTTGCACAGCTGGGTGTGGCCAGGACCTGGTTGATCTCTGGTGTTCAGGTAAAGGTTCTTCTCCCTTCTCTCATTAGGGTGGAGTGAGGCATGTTGTCCAGAGGCAATGGCAGAGGCAGAGAGACGCAGAATCACACCTGGGCTGGGAACTCACACGTGGTCATGTGTGCTCTGTTCTCTTTCAGAAAACTCCACTCTTAGAAGGCAGAGAAAATTCCCTCTGCCCACAGGGGTGAAGGGAGTTGCCAATTCATGCAGCAAAAAGCTTGACACAGCAGAGGGATGGGGGAACTGAGGCCAGCGCTGTGGTAGTTAAGATCTCTAGACACAGTTCCTTAAGCTGAGTTAATTAATTACAATAGCAGAATAATAATTTTCCACAACAATGAAGAAAACCTACCAAGGTTGAACGAGCCATGGACCTCAGAAGGCTCTGCTTACCTCAGGGTATCCTTCTTGTCTGCAGAATGACATCAAATTTACCTTTCACACACAATTCATCGCTAAGCAGCAACAATTCGCTGAGAAGTCCCGATCAACCACTTTACTATCATACAATGGCACCTTTTACAGCAATTTTAAGCGAAGGACTTCTGCTGTAACATTCTTCATATTCTCTATTTGTTCTTCAAGGAAGTTTTCCTGAAGCAGAAGACATCTCAAAACCAAGTACTGGGCCTCCAGAGGTAGATTTCTACCTTCTGCGTACTCCAGAGGCGGGAGAAATAATTGGATTGTGTTTCCTCATTCATGACCGCTTAAATATTCATTTTCTGAGTTTGCATCTTAGTGTGTTTTTATGTTTTATTCAGGACTCGGTGTTCCGGTAAACAACCCAAGCCTAAATCAATGGCTTATACCGACATTAAGTATGCCATTAACATGCTCCTTTCCAGAAAGATCCGTGAAGGGCTGTCAACAAGCCCACAAAGAAAGCTCTTCTGCGTCTGCAATAAACAATAAAGCAGGTACAAGAAAGGAGACGAATCTGAGAATCTCTAATTCCCTTCATAGCCAACAGGAATTGCTGTCGTTTCTGTAATACTTAGGGCTGAAGACACAGCACAGGCCATTTTTCTCTCTCTGTTCCTTTCACCTCTGGGCTTACACGTTGACAGGGTGATGTGACTGACACTGCAGAGCCCCGGTCTCTAATACCCACGTCGTCCCTAGCAGTGGGATCCTCAGAGTAGCATTCCTGGACAAACGCGTGAGATCTGTAACTCAGATAGGCTCACCAAAACCATGACTGCAAACAACAGGTTACTAAATTCTTTTATCCATTTTCATTGGCCGAAAACTGAGAAGCCTGGGATGATAGCTCGGGGGAGTAGGGGAAGAGAGAGCTGCTGGGTACAGATTAGCAGTGGTGAGCACAGGCTGAGCTGGGGGTGTGGGGAGGTGCGCTGGGGGTCAGTGGTGCTTTATTTAGAGTTCCAACTTAGAGGAGAATGCCATCAGTCATGGGCAATGGAGGCAGAGAGAGCACAGAGCAACTTAAAGAGCATATGAAATTCCCAAGTCTAGACTCTGTCAATTACATCTCTCTTTTTTTTTTTTTTTTTTTTTTTTTTTTTTTTTTTTTTTTGTTGGTTTTTCGAGACAGGGTTTCTCTGTGTAGCCCTGGCTGTCCTGGAACTCACTCTGTAGACCAGGCTGGCCTCGAACTCAGAAATCCGCCTGCCTCTGCCTCCCAAGAATTACATCTCTCTTGAGCTCATTTGTCTTTTGACCACATTCATCTTCCACTCCCCATCTCCAACTTCTCCCAGATCCTCTACCCAACAACCCCTCACACAATATACACACACACACATCACATCATACACACACAGACACACATCACATATATCACACACACAAACACATACACATCACACCACACACACAAACACACACACATATCACACTACACACACATATCACAACACACACATCACATCATATACACAGAGAGACACACACCACATACATCATACCACACTCACATACCACACACACAAACACACACACACACCACACCACATACATATACACACACATCATACCACACACACACACCACATACATATACACACACATCATACCATACACACACACACACACACACACACATTCACGCATGCATGCACGCACCAGCACTGAGGCCAGTTACTGCTGCCCACACATGCATAGGTGCGTGTGTGGCCGGCCATCCACTGGAGCACGGTCAACTTGACTACTTCTCTAAAGACTGCCTCTCCCTCTTCTGGCAGTCATCAACTGCCAATAGCTCCTCGGGGAGGGTTGCAGGCTTTTGTGTTCCCCTTGAGTTCATTTTAAAGGCAGTCCAATAAAAAGGTCTTCCTAAAGATGGCCCCGAGTTATTCAGAATTGGCATTGTGTTCTGCCAACTGTTTTAAGAACTGCAGATGTGGGAACTAGAGAGATTGCTGAGCAGTTGAGGATGCTTCTGCCCTTTCAGAGGGTGGGAGTTTGGTTTCCAGCATCGATGTATATGCACACACACAGACATCCAAACATATATGCAATTAAAAGCAAAATAAACATTTTTTAAAAAAGCAAAATACAAGCTGAAATAAATTTTTTAAAGATTTTAGTGAAGATTTGTTTTATAGACGAGTAAGTAATATTTTTATTTATTGGTTGGTAACTTCATACATGTACACAATGTGTGTTGATCATGTCTACTCTGTTCTCCCCATCCAACTCCCACTGGACTCCCCCAACATGTCCTCCTCTCCCAACCTTATGTCCTCTGATTTTAATACCTTACTAAATCCAACTAGAGCTGCCCAAGTGCACATGGGCGTGGGACCATCCACTGAAACATAAGGGGTCCACCATGGCCACACCCTCAAGGGGAAATGTCTCACCCTCCCAGGAGCCATCAGCTGCCAACCGCTCTCTTCTGGAGTTATTTTATCCTTTGACAACATTGCTGAGACATCCTTTGACAATATTGACAACATTGTCAATATCCTTTGACAACATTCAAAAGAACCCACATACTCAAGGTTACACTCTAGAGACAGTTGCTATAAGTATATCCCTGTGAAATCATCACCAGAATTGAGTACAGACCTGCCCATTTTATCCAAAAGACGACCCCTGCCCGACCCTGCATCTCCTCCCACGGCATCTCTGGACCACCGTGTCCAGTCTGTAGGCAAAAATGATCTGCTTTTTGTATGTGTTGTTCATTCTTCATTTCCTACCAATGAATACAGACATTAGCTTCACTCTCTGTCTGGCTTCTTTCACTGGACCCTGGGAACCATGCCATTTTCCACCCATGCTGGTAGGAACAGACTCTGGTTCTGGATAGTGAGAGCCAGAGAGTCTGCTCTCCCTGATCATTTGAATAATCTTTCCCAGAAAACCCAGGTGGTTTTCACACTCGCATGAGTGGATGGGTGCTCTGCTGAAAACCAGAGAGTATCTTGTGCAGATCTCTGGAGGTCTCTCTCTGCGCATGTCTTCCCTCTCTGGTACTCTGTCCTTGGACTCTAATTACTTACCTATATGATCTTCTATCTCCAGCACTTAAACTCAGAGACCCTGACAAGCTCTATTCTGGGTTCCCCTTCCTAAACCACAACCATGAAACTCTCCTGACAGTGATGTGGGCCACTGTGACACCTTCTTTGTTCATCACATGTACACACACACACACACACACACACATATGTATATATGCACATATATATCGCAAGTATTATTTCATACATTTCTTTCCTGGCTGTCATATTAGGCAGGAAGGTAAATGTAATCACCAGCACTCCAGATAACCAGAAGCAAAGATTAAAATTTCATTAAATAATTTAATATCAGCAAAATAGAGAGTTTGGGTATGGGGCTATTTTAATATTTTACATTTAGTGAGGTCTGCTTACTGTTCAGTGATGGCAGATGATAAAATAAGGTTTTAAGAGGGAGTTGTCATTCACCATAAGATTGCCCAACTATGAATACCAGGAGTTAATGGGCTCTGGATGGAGAGTCTATAGATCTCGATGCGTGTTTTCAAGGAATAAGAAAGAGATCAATAAACAATTAGCGTCTTTGAAGAGTCAACATTATAGATGTCACCAGACTGTTGAACTTTTAATGTTTTCACCTGAGCAGCACCCAGCCTCAGATGGGGGGACATGCTGCTCTATGGAGTCTGTCTCAGCCTTAGATGCGGGGACACGCTGCTCTACGAAGTCTGTCTCAGCTTCGTCCACCCCTCACAACATAGCTACTGAGTTCCTGCATCTGTACATGTTCAAGACCATAAGAGGAAAGCAGACAGGGTCTCAACATCCTCCCAACACAGACAATGAGCACTTGATACTTCAATAGTTGTATTAAAAACTGAAACAGAGAGGGAGGCAAACTCAGTGGGTAGCATTTTTGGTAGAGTGGTCAGGAAAGTCCCCTCTCAAGAGTTTAATGGAATTTGAGTGACTTGAAGGGGAGAGTCTATTGAAAAGCTCTAGAAAAGAATATTCTGATGAAGTAGAACAGAAAACACAAATGTACTGAGGTATAACTGAGCCAAACTTGATGTAGGGTCCCAGGGGACTACAGCCTAATATTAGCAGTGGCTAAAACCACCTAGTTTGCTTACGTTCATTCATTCATCTGCTCACTCGTATTATAGTATACATAATGCTCTGTTGCATGTGTGACTGCAAAGAGAACTTACAGCAAAAACAAACAAAAAACAAAAAAACACAGGAACAATTTAATGAGAGGACCCAAGATATGCATAATAATCAATAACCATAATAATGAAGATAATGTTATATGTATATTAATATTATAATAATGGTCTCCTCATTGAAGGGTCTAAACGGTGAGAGACCAGGCATATATGGCCATGTCTTACTGGCCCACTGCACCATACTTCAGGGAAAGACAGAGGACTGTGTTAAGGGATAAAGCATTTGAGGGATGATATGATCGGGTACACTGAAGAGTACCTGTTGACAGAGGAGAGCTATTTTGAACAGACCAAGATCATGCTAATCGAAGACTTTCTGAACTTGATTCTCGTGTCCAAATTATTTTTTTAAAAAAGAATTATTTATTTTATTTAGTTTTTCGAGACAGGGTTTCTCTGCATAGCCTTGGCTGTCCTGGAACTCACTCTGTAGACCAGGGCTGTCCTCAAACTCAGAAATCCGCCTGCCTCTACCTACCAAGTGCTGGGATTAAAGGCGTGCGCCACCACCGCCCTATTTATTTTATTTATATGAGTACTCTGTCACTGTCTTCAGACACACCAAAAAAGGGTGTCAGAACCCATTAAGATGGTTGTGAGCCACCATGTGGTTGCTGAGAATTGAACTCAGGACCTCTGGAAGAGCACTCAGTGTTCCTAACCTCTGCGCCATCTCAGATCATGTCCAGCACATCATGTCCAGATTCTTAAGCAGCAAATACCTGAAAGCATAGAATAGTTTTCATTGCTGGCATCTCTGTTTAAGAAGAGGGAGGAGGCAGAGTGATACACGCCTTTAATTTCAGTAGTCAGGAGACAGAGACAAATTCTACAAGTTTGGGGCCAGCCTGGTCTACATTACATAGCAAGTTCCAGGCCAGCCAAGGATTACATGGTAAGACCCTGTCCAAAAAAAAAAAAAGACAAAAAAGCCCCACATCACACCTTAAGAGAAGTAGTTTCTCCAGGGCTCCCTTTGCCAAGGGAGAAGGCTAGATCACACTTTTACTGGAAATGTAAATAAGGGTGGAGCAGCTGGACAGAAGCTCACAGCCTCCAAAGACAGTCCTATGCTACTTCCTGGGAGATGAGAAGATGCTCTAAACAAAAAGAGCATGCCCAGAGGCTCCCTAAATTGCCCTAATGAAATATAGGCCTTTGGGATTCTGTAAGCTTCAGTAGGATCTTCAAGCGATCACTTGCTATCCTGGGCTAATTACTAGAACTTTCCTGACTTTTCTTTTTCAGTCATTTGGGGGGTGGACACACAAGGGTGGGAGGGTGGACCTGAGAGGAATGGGAGGTTGGTGTGACCAGAGTGCATTGTATGAAATTCTCAAATAATTAATAAAAATACGTTGGGGGAAAAAGAATAATAACAATATCATTCTAGGCTTTAAATCACAATGGGGTTTAAACACCATATGATAAATGCTTGAACAATCGTAGCTACCTTGGTGATGATTATTAATCATAGTATGAAAGAGTTTTTAAGATAAGGAGATACAGTTTGTAACATATAGTTGGGGGTCTATATCTGCCTTCATTGCTGCTGCAATGAAACATGGAATAGCACTAGAACCAAGTCACCAGGATTTACTTAAGCATCTCAAACCAGCCTCCTCTAGTCTTTCTTTTGCTCCTTTGGGTTGGTACAAGGTTTCCTTTCAGCCTCAGGCTGAAAATCATCGCTTTCCATCGCTGTTGGCCGTGATAGGTGTTGGAGGTTACCCATCTTACGGGCTCTGCCTCCTCCAGCTCTTTCGCCTAGGAAAACTCATTTTCAGGTCTATAAATCCAGCTGTTCGGAACCCATCAATACCTGACTAGAATCTTCTACAAGCCACATGTTAAGGCTGTCCCACGCAGAAGCCTTGAGATCAACCATCCTTCAGGTCCTGACACAAGTTACCCAAGAGACCAAAAATAAATACCTGCCTCCCACTGTTTTGCCACATTTGCCTCCTGTTGCCTGACTACCTGCATCTAGATCCATAACAGCCTCTGAGCCCAAGCTTGAGTTCATTTCCCATCTGTTCCTTCCCTTGAACAACAGTAACCATGCATTTTAAAGAATGGAGCCCTGGAAATTATAGCTCAGGAAAGTACTCAAAGCAATAGAAGTATAAATTCTCTCCTCGTGACCCTGGGATACAAGCTACCAGACTCCCTTTCCTGGCCCAAATGCATAGGTGCAAAAGGTTACCATTCTGATGGGGGTGGGGTGGGGAGGGGGCGGGAAATAATCTGAGACCTTCTTAACAACTGTCTCCCAAAGTGCCTTAATGTGGTGCTCCGAGCACAGTATGTTCCCTCTCGGGAGCACCTTTGCTTCCTTCTCAATCCGTCTTCACAGCCCAGCATTAATCAGAGACTCCTCATATCAGGCCCCATCCTGAGTATACCTCAGAGACAGGAACTTGCCTGTGTGTGCTCAGCCACAGGCCATGAAAAAGGGCAATATCAATTTCCTGAGAAGGAAATTGAATCTAGGTGGGAAAAAGAAATGATTTGGACATCAAATAAAATAAAATTTAGAATTGGCTGGCAAAGCAAAATTTGAAGAGAAAAAAATGGAAGAAGAAAATTTGAGAAGGGGAAGCATGTAACTTTAAATTTTAGTGTCTAAGAGAAGAAATAATAATCCCAAAGAAATGGGTGTTCATATAATTAGAAAGATGCACTGGAGGGAAACACGGGGCAGGGAAGGTACAAGGAGGAAAAGCGGAGTCATTAGACTTCATGAGCAGAGGTGCGGGGGGACAGGACAGAATCTGGAATGGGATTTGGACTGGGGTGGGGGGCAGATTAAAGGCTCCTTCCAGGCATTCTCTGCAGAGAGGATGAGCTTAACTCTTAATAGGCAGGATTTAAGGCTGATGTTAGAAAATATCCTGGTAGAAGGATTTTGAGAAAAAGGTGGAAACTCCATTTCTGAAAATATTAAGAAGTAATAAAGATAAGCACTATGCTTCAATGGCGGCTTAAGTCAAACCTGGAGACCCGGCCGCAAGGATGATCCACCCAGAGGCAGCTTCTGTTCTGGTCTGTTTTCTCCAGTCCGATTCCCTCTTATCATTTAAAGAGATTCCCTTAGAAACCTTTCATATTTGCTGGGTTTATCTCTTCTGAATCTTCTTAAGGCTAGTCCACCTTCCTGACCAGCATCCGATGTTCTCCTTCACAATAGTTTCTGCAGCTCTTCAAGGGCACGATCCTGACATTTCTCCCTGAATACCTGCCCAGCCTTGTGTCTCACACATAGGTAAGACTTAATAAACAGTCCCAAGCAATGTCCACTTAGAGGAGGAAAAGCAGAGGTAAAGTGAAGATTGCAGAAACTTTAGCAATGTTAAACTCATGTGGTTTGTTTCTTGCCTTTACACACACACACACACACACACACACACACACACACACACACACACATGGGGAAGAGAGAGAGAGAGAGAGAGAGAGAGAGAGA
>NW_022196914.1:59619596-59638162 GCF_008632895.1 Mastomys coucha | reverse complement strand
GAGAGAGAAGGAAGAAAGAAAGGAAGGAAGAGAGAGAGAGAGAACATCAATCTCATTGCTTGGAAAAGAGCTCCCTCCAGCACTAAAGATGTATACTACCCTGTGAGGTCAACTCAGACTCCCAGGATTCCCAAGGACTAGGTCTCTGGCCAAGTCCTGGTGTCAGATTTTTGAACATTATAAAGAAGGTAAGATAGAAAAAACAAAGACGTAAACAAAAAACTAAGCAACATCCATAAGACAGGGGCTCACTGAATGTGAGTCACATAGAATCTTGATACACACATAGCCTACAGAAGCCAAGACAAAAGCTCCCCAGTGAACACTATTGGGTCTCCTGGATAGCTGAGATGTGAGTGTGGGCTCTGGCTCCAGAAGCAGAAGGCAATAGGAAGATTCATTGCAGGTTTACTTCTGCCGTACTGGTGGGATGTGCATCTTCAAAGTAAGGAGTTGAGGTTCTGCAAGTTCAATTCATCCCTAAGTGGTGGGTCCAGCTGCTTACAGCGAAGCATTATTAAGGAACTAGGGAAAACATCTTGCAACGGTTACCCTTGTGGCTTTGATTTCTGCAGAGCAATTCACCAACAAAGACAAAGTGCAGTGAAGACAAAGCACTTCTTGAACCATCCACAGAACCACAGTATTATTTCAGAGGTGCCAGTCACATCCCTACCAACCTCACCTGTGACAGCTGTGAAACAGCACATGTAGAAGAGGACCCAGTAGCCAGAGAATCGTACAGTATTCCGTAATATTATGGCTTTGATATTAATGTATCCCCCACAGACTCAAATGTTTGAACACGTGGTCCCTAGCAGTTGTCACTGTTTTGAAAGGTTATAGGAACATTAGGAGATGGGGCCCCTAAATAAGGAGGAAGTGGATCGCTGGTAGGCAGGCATTGACAGTGATAGCCAATGTCTGTCTGCTTCCCGGTTAGCCAGGATGTTAGCAAGCAACTTCCCGCTCCAGCTGCCACCATATGCCATCCCCACCGTGATGAAGACTAGACCTTAAAACATACAGCCAAAAGAAATCTTTCCTCTTTAGCTGCTGCTTGTGTGGCATTTGATTGTAGTATGTCATAGTTGGGGTTTCTACTGCTATGAAGAGACACCAAGACCATGGGGAAACGCTTACAAAGGAAAACACTTAATTGGTGCTGACATACAACTCAGAGGTTTAGTCCATTATCATCATGGAGGAGAGCATGGCAGTGTACAGGCAGACATGGTGCTGGAGAAGGAGCTGAGAGTTTGGCATTCAGACCAGCAGACACCAAGGAAAAAGAATAAACTACTAGGCCTGGCTTGAGCTTCTGAAACCTCACACACGCCCCCAGTGGCATATTTCCTCCAACAAGGCCACACCTCCTAATATTGCGGCTCCTTACCAGCCTAAGTGGGGCCATTTTCATTCAAACCACCACACAGCAGTAAGAAGAATAACTAAAATACCGTGGTTCCTGGACAGAGTCACATAAGCAGGTGTCCCCTAAGCTCCACTGGTGGGAAAACAGTGCATTCTTCTATAAGAGACATAGTGCAGGGCCTCATTGGTAATATGAATTTCTGCAAGGTATAGTCTTAATATTTTAATTCATAAACTAGTATTTTGGAAAACAAGAAGAGCTCTGAGATGTTAGTCACGGACCATGTCCTCATGCAGCATCTCCCACGAACTCCAAAGAAACTCAGCCTGCTGTTTAAGAAGGCTCATCAAGATAAAGCTTTGCCCAAAGAGATGAAGGGGACCAGAAGGAAATTATATTATGTCAGAGGCAGGTTCTCATGTAAAAACTCAGCCACAAGGGCATTGGAATCTCACCCTGCTGTAAGTGCCTTCAGACTGAGCTTTGGTGAGAGAAGTCTTTTACTGGACCCTGGAGAGACTGAACTCAGGCATATAAACATATATCCGCACACACTTTTGTTTTGTTTTGCTTTGTTTTGTTTTTCAAGGCAGGGTTTCTCTATACAGCTTTGGCTGACTTGGAACTTGCACTACAGACCAAACTGCCCTCAAGTTCAGAGATCCACCTGCCTCTGCTTCCTAAGTGCTGGGATTAAAGGCATGAGCCACCAGTACTTGGCTCTGAGTTTTATATTTTAAGAACACTGAAATTTGCTTTGTATGTAAGCAAGGCGCAGCTTCACTATAGCACTCAGGTTGGGAGCTAGTCCTGTGTGTTGCCGGATGTACTCTTCAGCTCCCTGGTGTCTAATTTCACTGTGCTGCAATGGATGGAACTCTCTGCCCATGCTTATCAGTCCCTGATTCAGTCATGTTTCATGTATGTATTTTTGCTGTCTCTTTATGTATAAATCAACCTAAAAGGGCATCTCAGGACAGTTGGCACACACTGGTTTAAAACCTTATTAGGATTCTCTGAGTATAGACTCCCTTCCGTAAAGCCTTCTCTCCCAATTTAGAATCCCTCATCCTTAGCCTCCGGATGAAGCTGTGGGCTTTCCTCTAACTTATCTGGAATGAGAAGTTACTTGACTGTTAGAATCTTCTCCCTCACTGAGAAAGACTTCCTCTATTCTATACCCTAGAGCACAGATTCTCAACCTTGCTAATGCTGCAAACCCTTCAATACAGTTCCTCATGTTGTCCTGACCCCCAACCATAAAGTTATTCGGTGGCTGCTTCGCAGCTAATTTTGCTATTGCCATGGATCATAATGTAAATATGTGATAGGCAAGATATCTGATATGTGGCCCCCAACAGGGTTGAGAACCACTGTGCTAGGCCTCGGGGATGCTGCGGGGTGTCCAGTGAGGAGGATGTGTTCCTGAGGTTGCTTGAAACCACGAAATCACAGTATCCCCAGTGTCCCTCTGGCACTATCTTGATTGATAAGAAATATAGAGGATGAGATTCAACTCAATTAAGGTTCAAGTCTTAATTCTGCCACTTTTCTCTGGCAACACTGATTCACAGGTGTGATTCGGCCAAAACTGCCCTTGTGTCTTGAATCTTAGGATGCTCAGACAAGATGCTATGGTGAAGTAAAATAGGTCATCAAGAAACAGCATGGAGAGTAAACAGCGTGGAGCCTGCAACCAGACACTGGGAGCGAGGCCCCAGCCCTGCAGCCATGAATTGAAGCCAGCAAGCTTGTTTACCCTTTACAGTACGAGCCATGTTCACCCCTGTGTCAAAGGTCACAGGAGAACTGAGCTGCTCCCTGAGTACAGAGAAACCTGTTTAGACCAAGATCAGTGCTCGGTCATTGTCATATTCCCTCAGAGCTCATTCTCCTCCAACCTGAGCCAATCCTTGCCAATTCTTCTTACATAGATAATTCCTTCCTCTTGTTTCCTCTCCGCCCACTCAAGCTATTACTATCCCACGCTTGGGCCTCCAGGCAGCAAAGCTGCTGGGCTCTCTGATCTCATTTTCCAGAATGTTGACATTGACTCAAACATCCCCTTGCGTCAATGAATTACATAATCAAGATCAAATGTGCAGTGGTCCTCAGGTGCCCGTAAAATAATTTTAAAGCCTTAGACTACACATTCAGACATTTTCCAAATCAAGGCACTGTGCCTTCCTTATTTGGATCCTCTGGCCTGGAATCCCCTCCCTGTACTTACTTGAATATAGTTTCTGATTTCGTCTTGTGATCCCATGCCTCCATGTAGCTGCTCATTCTTTCCCTTCTTCCTCCCTTTTGGGGCCAACTGAGGAAAGACAGTGTAGAACAGGCCGTTGGAAGTTCCTGCCTCCATGTCTGACAGGCCTCCATTTATTTTCTAGTGTCAGATTTCTAAAGCATAAGACCTTGGGTAACTTATTTTAATCCACATGCTTAGCTAGACACTCTTTTTGTTGTTTTGTTTGTTCGGGTGGTTTGGTTTGGGGTTTTGGGTTTTTGGGACAGTTTCTCTGTGAAGCCCTGGCTATCCTAGAACTCACTCCGTAGAACAGGCTAGCCTCAAACTCACAGAGATCTGCCTGCCTCTGCCTCCGAAGTAATGGGATTAAAGGTGTGAGCCATTAGTGCCCCCCCCCCACTGCCCTGCCCCCAGCTTTGCTAGGACACTCAATATAGTAATAGAAAAAAGATGCCTTTTGCATTACATTTTACTCCCATTTACAATAAATTTATTGATGGGGGAGCAGGTTACCTACTTCTTAGTCAGTGTTTTATTATAAAGTGTGAACCAGATTCAAAATATTAAAATTTTCTCGGATTTTTCATCTCAATCTTTTTCTGTTCTGTGTGAAATTACATCCGACTCACAAGGACCTGCATCCAGGACTGACAGCCTTGTGCCCAGTGCCAAAGCTAATTCCTTTATGATGCTCTTAGTCTGCACAAAGATAATCTAATTTTTTGAGCACCCTCAGGTCATCTAAGAACAGTGACCCAGCTTTCAGATTAGCCAAAGCAGGACATAGGCAATTCCCAGACGGGGGCTGAATGCTCTGACCTTGTAGAGTTAGGTAAAACAGTTGTGGGGATTCAGGGAATGAGAGCAGAGAAAGATACTGACACTGACCATAGTCAGAAAGTGCTAGTCAACCAGGAATGAGGAGGGTGTTGATTCCCTCTCAACCACAGAAATGTCAAACAGGAAAGAGTAAAACTGGTCCCCACAGCATGGAGGGCACTGCCCAATCCTGCCCTTTTCTGTTCTCGATTTCTTCTTTGCCAAAGTCGGGAAGAATGGTTTGTATATTTTCATCTGCAAGGCTTGGAAAGGTACTTACATCAAACTCTGCCTCTCTCCATGTCCCAGACCCCAGAATCTCTGGATTGAAACATGTGTGTTCCTCTTCCATACAGTGCTCCCGAGGAAGTCGTGCCTGTCAGACTGAGTTTCCTGCTCTAAGTTGATGTTGCATCTGTTACCATTGTATTTTTGTGAATTTATCTCTCGTCTTACGATGACCTTTCAGTCATCATAAGATTCTGTAACTTAAGCAGCACTTTAATCACAAGTGGATGGTAGAGTGCAATCCATCCTCAGACAGGAATAGCATAATGCAGCATGAAGCAAGAGTTTGGGGAAAAAGTGATCCTGGACTTTGGACTCAGAGCCAAAGGGTCTGAAACAGCTTTGGAGACTCTGGGGCCTCTAGGATGCGGGTCATCAGTCCGGTCAGTATGTTGTGTGTCTTGCTAACAGACACCATACTTCTTCTAAGACCTGGAGAATGGGACGGAAAAGAAGCAAGGAGAGGTGAAAGTTTTCATATTCTCAGGGTATGAGAGATCAAAATTATCAGAATTGCTGCATTGCCCTCGTTACTAACACAGTGGCAGCTCCTGAAGGTTGTTGTGATGAAAGATATTTCTCCCTTCCTCCAGCCTGTTTGAGGGAGGAAGCACGGACAGGCAAAAGACAAACTCATAGTTCACACATCTACAGTTTAAGTGACTTACTAAATGGTTAAAGAGAATTTAGGTTAGTCCCTGTGGTGGTTTGAATATGGTTGATCCGCTATCAGGAGGTGTGGCCTTGAAGGTGTGGCCTTGGAGGTGTGGCCTTGTTGGAGGAAGTACATCACTGTGGGGGCGGGATTTGAGTTCCTATGCTCAAGCTCTGCTGTGTGGATAAGAGTCTACTCCTAGCTACCTGCAGAAGAGTCTCCTCCTGACTGCCTTCAGATCAAGAGGTAAACTCTCAGCTTCTCCAGCACCATGTCTGCCTGCAAGAAGCCATGTTCCATCCTTGATGGTAATAGACTGAACCTCTGAAACTGTAAGCCGGCTTCAATGAAATGTTTTCCTTTATAAGAGTTGCCTTCCAGGACAGCCAGGGCTACACAGAGAAAACCTATCTCGAAAAACCAAAACCAAAAAAAAACAAAAAGAGTTGCCTTCGTCATGGTGTCTCTTCACAGCAATGAAATCTTATCCAAGACAGCCTCAAATTAGCCATGAAATTTATGATTGTTTTCCTTGGGTTTTTTTTTTTTTTTTGAACACTCTGGTATCTTACCTTAAAGCCTTTAGCTTTTTTATTTTAGTCACTGTAATATATTGCAGCCTTCCTTCTCCCTACCCAGAGACCAACAGAGAAAGTCAAAGGAGCCAGAGAGATGGAGATCAAAATGACACCTTTCTTACTGACCAGTTCTGCAAAGAGCAGCCTTTAGGCATGGAACAAATGCTTCCTTACATAGCACAGAATTAAACAGAATGACTTACTGGTCCACTAAAGGAATATCACAGCGATCCCTTTCTAAGGGTGAGCTGCCCATAGTCAGAGAACCCAGAAGAGTGTGACAGCCTGGCTACTTTCCCTCCCCTCCCCAGTCATGTAAGGCATTTGTCTCAGGAGAAAATGACAGGGGAAAAGAGGCCACGAGTGTTACTATAGTGGAAACTATAACTCAGATTGATGGGGAAAGGGAGATGAATGCTCTCTGCCTGGTAGTTATTCTGAGTAGCAGCAAATAAAGCTGTTCTATAATTAAGCAAACTGAGTGATTACATCTAGAGGAGTCTGTAAGCAAAATTAGCGAAAGCCAACTAAAGATCCATCACCCGAAAGCAGAGAGGAAACAGTGGCTTCTGTCTTAGTGGGAGGAAGAATGGCTGAGACAGTGAGCAGCATGGTGTTCACAAGGCCTGCCATCTTCAGGAATTAGAGCCAGAGGCTGGAAAGATGGATCCGCAGTTTAGAGCTCTGGTTGCTCTTCCAGAGGACATTTGTTTGATTTCCAGCACCTATGTGACAGCTCACAGCCCTCTGTGACTCCAGTTCAGGTGATCCAATATCCTCTTCTGGCTTCCTCTGGCACCAAGAGCATGCATATGGTGCACAGACATACATACCAGCAGACACACACACACACACACACATATATTTTTTTTTTATTTTTAAAAAAGAAATTAGAGCCAATTTAAAGTTATCTGCCATCATACCATCTTCCTTCCTTCTATATTTAAGTAGAAGAGACAGAGGAGAAAGAATTTTCTGGTGTTGCTCTCTCTGCCTTCCTGGTGCAGAAACTCATTTCGAAGGACATTTAATGGGACTATTAATAGCAGTGGCCATCATGAATAATTGAAATGGTCATGAGTTATTGTCTTAGTTACTTCTTTTTTATTTTACTCAAGGGTAGATTTGATTAAGAAAACATATGAGGATTTCTTAAATGAATACCAACATGAAACATAGCAAGAGTGACCCCACAAAGTGTCTTCGGGCTAATGACAGAACTACAATACCAAGCAACAGCAAGCCATGTCACTAAGCCTATAAAATATACAAGAATGATGTTATCATTGTAGAAGGTTAATGAACACAGTTCATATCATAATCTAAACAATAAGAGATGGAGTTTTGAATTCTTCAGGTGTACACACTTGCTCCTAAGGAACCAACATCATGAAAATGAAATGGTCCATTCTTTTTAGGGGGAGGATTGGGAACACGGTCTCCCACTACCTCAAACTATGCAGTCAAGATTTCCCCACTTGGGGTCAGCACGTGTGAAGTACAGTGGGGAAGCTTTACCCTGCTAAGAGTGACTTGCTGTTCTGCCTGCTAAGTATTATTAGGCTTCATCATCTAAGTAAAGGTCTCAAATAGGTTGTTTCTATTTTGGTTTTGTTATGTTTATTTCTGTGTGTGAGACAGAGAAAGAGAAAAAGAGGTGTGTGTGTGTGTGTGTGTGTGTGTGTGTGTATGAGAGAGAAAGAGAGAGAGAGAGAGAGAGAGAGAAAGAGAGAGAAAGAGAGATAGGAGAGAGAGAGAGAGAGAGAGAGAGCCTGTGTGTCGTGGCACATGTGTGGGAGTCAGGACAACTTGTGGAAGTTGGTTCTCTCCTTCTACTATGGGATTAAACTTAGATTGTTAGATTTGGTGACCAGCACCTTTACCCAATGGTTATTAAATGAGTTTATGCATGTTTGTGTAAGTAATGACCTACACACACACAAAAAGCTAACATTTGTTTTGTTTTGTTTTTCTATTGTTATACCAACCTCCTACTTTAACAAGCTTTTGTTCAGTTCTGATTAAATTGTATAGGAAGATTGCAAATTATTATGAGATAAAAAGCAGAGAGCCTGAACACTTCCCTTTTCAGCTTGAGGCTGACCTCAGTCCTTGCACTGCCCTCCCACTCTGAGGAAAACCTGAAGGGAGCCAGCCACTTTGTCCTCAGCAACAGGTAGAAGGCACTGTTGCTATGTGTCTGTGACATATGAAAGTAAGTACCAATCAGAGAGAAGCTCTGGCAACATGACTGTGACACGTCACAATAAGTAGGACGGCCAACCCCCATCCTCTGGCCCTTCCCCTCTTCATTCCTAAAGGACAAGGAGAAACAACATCTACAATGGCCAAGCCCACCTTCAAAAGACACCACAACACCAAAAGACATCGAAGACCATTTTATAGAAAGCACTCGCGTTGCTCTAGCATCAATTTTGGCCATGGAAATTACTCCCTTTACATAAGCAGGGTCCTGAAGGAAGTTGTCCCCCAGAGAGGCATATCATCTCAATCTGTGGACATCATGAACATCCTGATCAACGACATCTTCGAACGCATTGCTACGGAAGCCTGCCAGCAGATGTTCCTCAGAAAGCGCTGTACCCTCACCTCAGAAGACATCCAGAGGGCGGTGTATCTGCTGTTGCCGAAGAAGCTGGCTAAGCTTGCTGTGACTTTTGGAACTAAAGCAGTCCACAGATTCATCCATTCCAAAGCTCCACATTCAAGCCTAATTGGAACTTGGAGAAAGTAAACCAAACTGCCGATCACCTTGGTTATAGTCACTTACTCTTTATTGTGTTCTATTTTACATATATGGGATGTTTTGCCTCGTACCTGAGAAGACAGAAGAGGACATTGGGTCCCCTGGAACTGGAGTTTCAGGTAGTTGGAGTCTACATATGGATGTTGGGACACTAACCCAGACCCTCTGGAAGAGCAGCCACTGCTCTTAACAGCTGAACCATCCCTCCAACCCCCATTCTTCCATGCACTTCCACCCAATTTATTAAGTTTAGATTTTTTTTTTTTTTTTTGGTTTTTGAGATAGAGTCTCACTGTGTAGTCCTGGCCTAAAATTTGCTGTGTAGACCAGTGCCAACATGCTCGGTCATTTTATTAAGTATAAGATCTTTATAAAGGTAATGAAGCTTTCTTCCAATTCCATCTCCCTACCTGCTATCCTGAGCCCACTCCCGACCCCCCACCTCCATTCCTTGGATTGCCTTTGTCCTTTTGCTGTCCATGTATCCCTAAGCCGGCAGTTCCATTTTGCTTGTATTGCAAGCATAGGTTCATATCACTTGTGTTTCTCTGTCTACACTGTTACTTAGGTTCCTACCTGCAGATGAATGTAGCTCTAGGTCACTTACACCCCTGCTCTATCTAGGACGCCACATTGTCACCATTTGTCATATGCCCTTTCCTGAGAGAGGTCTAGAGTTACTCTGTTTTTCACTAGTAGAGCTGCCATAGTAGAGTGGCCACAGTCGCAGAAACTACGCAGCAGCTGATCACACCCTACACATATTAATTTATTTAACCCCACAAAACTCTGTAAGGATTAGATATCCCCAGACCATGGAGGATAAAAAGAGGCATTGAGAACCAATCATTTGCTTGAGGTCACCCTGGTGAGTGGGTGTGGCAGGGCTGGGTTTGAGCGGTCAGTGGTCAATGTGGTCAGTGGCCAATCACACTTGTGATGGTGGGCCCCTGAGATCACAGTGCAGCTGTTGGTTCCTAGTCATACTATTTTTACGGTACTCTTTTCTGTTTAGATGAACAAGCACTTACTTACCTTAGTGTTACAATGGCCTCCAGGGCTCAACACAGTAGTGTCCTGTACAGGTCTGCAGCCTGGGTGCAGGAAGCCATATCATCTAATTGTGCAAGCATGGTGTGTTATGTTTGTATAACAACACAAAGGGAGGGAGGGGGTGGCATGGGAGGAGCTGCAGAGGGGAGACTGGGAAGGGGGACAACATTTAAAATGTAAACAAATGAAACAACCAATAAAATAAATAAAAGAGCCACCTGACAACTAAATCACTTCACAGCACATTGCCCAAAAGACTAGACTTCCCATCTAGGAGAGAAGTTGACCAAACACAGGCTTGTATAACAATGCATGCTTTGTGAGTTTAGGCTAGGGGGCTCTCAAAGCTTGACACCTTAGGTCAGTTCACAGAAAAAAAAATGAATAGTTGATGTTTCAAATCACTGGAATAAGGAGATCAAATGCAAATGTCATTCCATAATTCAGGCAATGGTTTAATTATGGGAAATTTCCTTTCTAGATTGAGGTCTGAACTTTGGGTAAAGAGGGTTTCACCTTCCCTTTGCACTGGGCATGTGTTTTAAAGCACAATATAGTAAAATAATAGAATTTCACAATAAGATCAATATTCTTGGGAAAAAAATCCTTGAAATACAACCTTTTTCAGGCCCAATTATAAAAATGCATATGTGTGAAAAAATACCTACTTTTGGACTATTTAAACATTTTTTTGTAAAATATATTAAGTACATACAAGGTCTCACAATGTGACTCAGTGGCTGCTGAACAACAAATGCCACCAACCATCTCTACAACCTTGCACCTCCCTGAACCTGTGCCACTGTCTTAGTTAGGGTTTTCATTGCTGTGACGAGACACCATGACCATGGCAACTCTTAAAAGGACAACATTTAATTGGGGGCTGGCTTACAGGTTCAGAGGTTTAGATCATTATCATCAAGGCAGAAAGCATGGCAGCTTCCAGGCAGGCATGGTTCTAGAGGAGCTGAGAGTTCTGCATCTTCTTCTGAAGGCAAACTGGAGAAGACTGGCTTGCAGACAGTTCAGAGGAAGGTGTCTCAAAGCCCATACCCACAGTGGCACACCTACGGGAACAAAGACTCACCTCCTAATAGTGCCACTCCCTGGGACACGCATATTCAAACCACCACAACCATTAAACAGTAACTCCTCATTCTCTCTTCTCCTGGATCCCAACAACCCAATCCATCTTTGTCCCTAGGCTTCTGACTCCTCTCAGACTGCCTGTAAGTGAAGCCGTGCATTATTTCACTTTTGGGACTGCCATATCACTGTGTAATACCTTCTTATGCATCTATGCTGAGAATATCAGGATTTCCTTCTTTTTAAGATGAGATAAAAGTCCTTCATATGCATCTAACAGTCTTTATTCATTTACTGATGGATGATTACATTTCCTTTGTCTTTCAGCTACTGTAAATGGTAGTGCTATGGACATGATATACAAATAGCTACCAATGGCTCTGCTCCTAGAGCATTAGAGTATATTCTTAAAAGTGAAACTAGGAGGGGCTGGAAAAATGGCTTAGCAGTTGGCAGCACTCCTCTAGAGGACCTGGGTTCAATTCCCAGTACCTACATGTCTGCTCACAGTTGTCTGTAACTCTAGTTCCAGGAGATATGCATATGCATGCAGGCAAAATGCTCATACATAAAGTAAATAATAAAATCTTTTTCAAAAAGTGAAACATGAGGTGGGGATGAAGAAGAGATGGCTCAGCAAGCAGATCACGTCACTTGCTGTCAAGCCTGACTGCTTAAGGTGAATCCCTAGGTCCCACAATCCCTGACAATTAACAGGGTGAGGTCACGGGTCTCTTATAGCCCTTCCACCCACGGCTGCCCTATGTGACATAAGAAAAATAAAATTTAACTTATTTATGCCAGTATCATTTTGAATTATTATCATTCAGACTCTAACTTAATTCAAATACAGACATCCAGAACATCACTGACTACCACACAATGTAGTTAGCCTCAAGATTATTACAGACTTATTAAATAAAAACATATTAACCTAGAAATGGAGGCTGGTGGCTTGTGGATTGCCAGATGATGTTCTGGCAAAATGAAATCTCATGCCACTTAGCAGCCCTTTCCTCAGAGATACACAATGCAGATGGCAAGAGCCTGCCTGTTATTAGTCTGTTGGGCATATGATGTGATTATGAAAGATTACTGAAAGCACAAAGATATTAAAAGACTCAATGAAGATAAGAACAATTTTCTACCAAGTCAGCAACATGAACAAATTTGGATTTTGTAATTGTTTGAAACTAGTAGTACACACCATAAGACATGTCACACACCAACAAGCAAAAATCATGTGGATTTTTTTAAGGCAAATTATATATTTGTTTCTTTATTCACCTATTTAATTATGCTGGGGAACAAATACAAAGCCTTGTACATTCTCTTTTTAATGTATTTATTTATTCATTTTACATCCCACTATCAGGCTCCCCTCTTCTCCCAGTCCTCCCCTCTCAAAGCTCCTTCCCCTCTGTTCCCTTCTCCCCTTCTCTGAAAAGCAGAAGCCCACCCCCCCATCCACACACACACCAGTCACTGAAGGACTAGGTCCATCCTCTCTCACAGAGGCATGGGAGCTGATTTTAAAGTAAAACTCACCCCACAACAAAACTGTGGTAAAGTAGAACCAAGCCAGTGGTGACAGATACAGAAAAAGTGAAGAGAAGACTCTGAAAGATATTAGGAGACAAAAATTGTTGCAGCTACAGCGATATGCTCAGATCAACTGCCAACTAGACATTCCCTGGGGCTCTGGCCCAGAAAACTTAACGACTGGATCCAACTCATTAGGCAGTGTATACTTAGCACTACCGTGTAAAATAGCTGCACCGTATGCAACCAACAGTTTTACATGGTGACGTATGAGGGTGATCCCAAGAGTGCTTGGAGTGCAGAGAACTGGCAAAAGTCGATCGACCTCATGTGGACCACTCGCACTTGTTGAAGGCTTAGGCGAGGACAGCTTGGATTTTTAATACTTGAGATCATTTCTTGTCAGAGCCGGCTATGCTGCATATCAGATGTTGACAGATGGTCTTACTTCTGACAACTGATTGCTTCAGAAGACATTTGGCAGTATGGGGGAAACTAGCAGGCTATGTCAGTTGCCTTCAAGATCAGGCTTCCAGAAAACAAGTCCAATTGTTAACAGGAGAGCAGCCACTGTTTGGTTTGTTGTTGCCTTTGGGAAACATGGAGGATTCCTAGACGAGGAGAAACACTTGCTCTGAGATAGAGCAAGTGAGAGCTCACCAGATAGTAGTTCATCCAAGAAGCCTCTTTCTCCTGGAATGATGGCCTTCGTTGTAGTGATGACATTTGGGAGGTGGAGGCAGATGGAGCAGGACTGTGAGCTTCAGGCCAGCCTGGGCTATTCCAGTTAGGATCAAAAAGAAAAACAACCAAAAGTTCTTCAAAACTAAAGAATTCTTTCAAATCATTTAACAGCTGATGAAATTCATAGAAAATCATGAAAGATATAGGATACATGAACAGCATCATCAACAATATTCTATTCAACAGCAGCAAACTACATATTTCCTCATGTATCCATGGTGCATTCACACAAGTTAGACCAAATCTTAATCCATAAAACACCAACTGTGTGTATTTGTATTTATCTGAGTTTGTGTGTGTGTATGTGTGTCTGTGTCTGTGTATGTGTATGTGTCTCTGTGTGTGTCTGTGTGTGTGTGTGTGTCTGTGTCTGTGTGTCTGTGTGTGTGTGTCTGTGTGTGTGTATGTCTGTGTGTCTGTCTGCGTGTGTCTGTGTATGTGTGTGTCTGTGTGTCTGTGTATGTGTTTATCTGTGTGTGTGTCTCTGTGTGTGTGTGTGTCTGTGTGTGTGCATCTGTGTATGTGTATGTCTGTGTGTATATACATGTGTGGGAAGTCCATATGTGGAGGCCAAGAGGCAACAAAACTGCCAAAACTAAAAAAAGTAAAGAGAAAAAGAGCTGGGAGAAATTAAAATAATATACAAGAATTGTGGGGAAACTAAACAAACAAAGGAAAAAACCCAAGTTTATGTATAATGACAATATGAGAGAGAAAGAGAAATGCCATGTATTAATTAGATGTAATAGACAAAAACCTACAAATAGATATGTACAGCATGTTCATTCATAACTGTCAACATTTGGAAGCAACACACATGGTTTTTGGCCAATGGATGGATGAACTATGTGGTCCACCCAGAAAAACAGTATGATTCATCACCAGAGAGAGATGAGTTACTAAGAGGTAGAAAGACCTGGAAGATACATAAATAAACACGATTAAGTACAACAAGCCAATCAAAAGGCTACAGGTTGCATGACTCCTATGACATGATCCACAGAGAAAGTAAAACTATGAAGAGTGACTGAAGGTCAGTGGTGTCAGGACCTCATGGAGATGGAAAAATGAGTAAGCAGGTCCTGGAGGCCTGTTCGGGTGGTGAAGCGTCTCTGTGTAATACCACAATAGTGGGAATGTGGCATACATCACAGGACCTAAGTCACCAAAAGTAAAACTACGTGAACTATGCAGATCAGGTGATGATGATCTGTCAGTGGAGGCTCATCAAGTTGATGATGGTGGAGGGTACCTGTGTGTGAAGGTGGGGTGTACAGGAAGAGTCCCTGTGCCTTTTGCTCAGTCTTGCTAAAACTAGATGATGATGATGATGATGATGATGATGATGATGATGATGATGATGATGATGATGATGTCTGTTAGATTCTACTACACCCATCGATAGTATCTTGCTCAGTCATCATCAGGAAAGTGCCTCCTTGAAATAAATGGGAACTAATACAGAGACAACTGAACAATGGGCAGAGAGAGAGAGACCATGGAACATTCAGTACTAAATATAAAGTCTTCATAAAACCCCTCTCCTTGGGGCTCGGGGAACTCTGTGGGAGAGAAGACAGACAGACTGTAAGAGCCAGTGGGGATGGAGGACAACAGGAAAACAGTGTCTTCCAGACACAACAGGACTGACATTCAGGTGAACTCACAGTGGCCATGGAAGCAGGCAAAAGGCTGCACAGGCCCAAGCCAGATGGTGTTGTAGCACTGAGAGGAGAAAGTGGACAGGTGCTGCAAGCCATCTGTAGCTGTCAGCCACTCACAATGGAGTCTCACTAGGTACACAAACTACACTAGAGAGCAGGGACTCGTGTCCTCAGTGGATGGCCAACACAAAACAAGCTCAATGGTAGTTTTGAAGGTTTTTTGGTTTTTGTTTTGTTTTGTTTTTTATCTCATGGTTATTTGGACTCTTTTTTTTTTTTTTAAATCTTACTGGTCTTTTGCCTGTATACTATGGTTTCCGATTTTTGCATTTTTATGTTGCTACATAGCCCAACTGACCTAAAACTTCAGATCTCCCCCCACTTGATCTCGCTGGGTGCTAGAAGTGTGTACTATGTCCAGCTTTAAAGACCTTTTGTTTTTATATGTGGTTTGTATTTTTGTTGGTGAGGGTCATAGTAGAGTGTTTGTTCTGGTGATTGGGAGACTATGTTTATTCTAGCATTTGTAGTGGTTTGAATGAGAATGATCCTCAAAGGCCCAAATGTTTGAATACTTGCTCCCCAGTTGGTAAAACTATTTGGGAAGGATCAGGGGGTGTGGCTTTGTTGGAGGAAGTGTGTTACTGGGGGAGGGCTTTGAGGATCCAAAAGACTTGCCATTCCCAGTTTTCTCTCTCTGCCTCCCACTTAAGGATCAAGATGTGAGCTCTCAGCTCTTCCTTCCAGTATGCCTCTTTGATCTGCAGTCAGATTCTAACCCTCTGAAACCATAAGCCCAATTAAACACTTCCTTTTATAAGTTGCTTTGGTCATGTGCTTTATGACAGTAAATTAAAAGTGACCAAGACAGTATTTAACATTGCTTTATGCACTCTCTTCTGGAAGACAGATGGAGAGAGTCCATTTCCTAAGCAATCACTCTGTGTCTCCTTTGGAGGCTTATTTTTTCTGGGATTATGGCTTTAGACTGAAGTATGCCTCAAATATTGCTTCTACATGGGGATCTTGGGTGGGCAGCTATCAAAGCTGGAAATGGAGTGTTCTCAAGGCAAAAGTTTCTATGGGCTAAGCACTGGTGTTGCTCAGGACCTTAGCAGTGAAGAACGTGGGGCTACACAAAGGACCACTGGCCTATATGCATGGCAGCTGTCCTGGCCCAGCTTCTCTGGCTCCTGGTGAATGTCTGGTGAAGACTGTGGACTTCTCATGATGGGGACAATACACATGGAGAGAACAGAGGCTGTGGAACCATTAGGTGACACTGGTCCAAAAGAGGGCTGCAGGGCAGAGTCGAGAGGTGATTGTTCCTAATGCCCTGGATTGTGAGCATGGGGGACCCAGTGCCCTTTTGTGGAATCATGGAAATGTCTGTTGAAACCTTGCCAGAAAGTTGGGTCATAGTAACCCTGAGTTACTAAGGTTTTATGTGAAAAGAACAGAAGGTCTCAACCCATCACCGTAAGCTTCCCAAAGGGCCTCTCTAGGCCTTATTTGTAATTACTTACTGTAAAAGTCCCTCTAGCAGAGAACACGGAAAAGTCACTGGACAACATCCCTGCAGATCCATGTTGACCACAAAACTTGAGAATGTCAATAAACAAAATAACGTTTTGTCTCAGCTGGATACATGTGCATTTGGATGATTCCACAGTTAAAAGGCTTGTAAGAAAAACAGCCAGTACTATTTACAGGGTAGCTAGCCAGAAAATGGCTCTCTAATGAGTCTTATCTCCTACTCCACAAGTCTGCACTCACAGTCCACTATTGTGGTACATCAGGGTTGGTCTGAATACCGCATATAAAGCATCAGAAATGATAATGTGGCTTTCAAGTCTATATCCTCAACAAACATCACTTGAATCACTCTGAAGAAACCACATACCATTACTAGCAAAGCAGTCCGATGGAAAATTCCAGATGGGAAAGAACTGACACCCTCTGACAGCCAACACCAACTGTGAGTCAAGGTAAGTAAGCCACGTTGGGGAGTGAGTCTTCCCAACCCAGTCAAGGCTGCTAAGGACTTTGGCCCTGACCAACACCTTACCTATAAACTCATGAAAGAGCCTGGAAAAGAACTACCCAGTTAAGATGCTCCTGAAGTGAAGACCTCCAGAAACCTCATAAAATGAGTTAGTCCTCATTTAAAGAAATGGGGGGCTCTGTCTCCAAGCATTCAGGAGACAGAGGCAAGAGCCATGTGAGTTCAAATCCAGCCTGGTCTACATAGTTACAGGACACCCAGGGCTACACAGAGAAACCCTATCTCAAAAAACAAAACAAAACAAAACAAAATTATAACAGTTTTTACTTACTCTATGTGTGTGTATTCTTGTGTGTGTGTGTGTGTGTGTGTGTGTGTGTATGTGTATGTGTGTGTTTGTGTGTATGTGTGTGTGTATATGTGTGTGTGTGTATGTGTGTGTATTGTACACATGTCAGGACCAGGGTTTGTGTATGAAAACCAGTAGCAATTTACAGAGTTAATTCTCTTTGGGCGTGGGGTTGTCAGCAAGTGCAGTTCCCACAGAGCCACCTCCCTGGCCAAAATCAGCATTTTTGTTGTGAGCTTTGAGACAAGTTGTTAGGCCATAGTGTGGAGATCTTTTACTCTGCTTAAATCCACATGAGAAAAACAAAACAATCCTTCTAAAATAGAGAGAGCTTGCCCCGCAAGCAGCTGTCTCCCTTGGTCGGGCAGTTACTTTGCATTTTTAGTCACATTGTTATCCTCACCTAAAAATAATCATTCTGAGAAATATTAATGTCTCAATCAAAAAGATCCACCAACAAAGCACCATACAGCTAGCTAGTTAGGCTGTTTGGACAGCTAGATTATAATCAGGCAAATAATTGGCCCAGACAGTATCTGAGAGTAAACAATGTCATTACAGTCCCCTACCTCCGAATGAGCTGGAGGGGAAATTACAGTGATTTGGTTCTAGGAACACAGAGTGCTGATGTACCACTATGATTGTTAAGGAAACATTGAATGGTGTATTTTCTAAAGGAAATGCCTACAGCAAAGAAACATGTTGAAAATATGCTATTGAAATCCCAGGGGAAATGCTAACCTCCACGTAAAGTGAAGTGCTGAAAACAAAACAAACAAACCAAACCTCTGAGGTCCAGCTGCAACGTGACAAACCAACCAAAGTGACTTTGGACAATAGGATAAGGAGAGATCACTTCTCTGGGCTGGTGCCCTGAGCAGACCTTGGGTGCAAACTCTGCAACCAGTCCCAAAACACCCAGAGCAAGCTCCACTCCCGGGTGCTCTAAGAAGCCCAGGGTCACAGGATCCCAGAATCACAGGATCACAGAGATAGCTTGACTCTGAGGAGTTCTAACACAACTAGGATCACAGGAAGGACAGGCTCCAGTCAGATTTAGCAAGGGCAGGTAGCACTAGAGATAATCAGGTGGCGAGGGGGGGGCGGCGGACATAAGAAAATAAACACCACAAACCAAGGTTACCTGGCATCATCAGAAACCAATACTCCCACCATAGCAAGTCCTAGACACACCACACCAGAAAAGCAAGATTCAGATCTAAAATCACTTCTCATGATGATGATACAGGACTTTAAGAAAGACATAAATAGAACTCTCAAAGAAATGCAGGAGAACACAGGTAAACAGCTATAAGTGCTCCAAGAGGAAACACAAAAATCCCTTAAAGAACTACAGGAAAACACAAGCAAACAGGTGAAGGAAATGAAC
>NW_022196914.1:59619108-59619302 GCF_008632895.1 Mastomys coucha | reverse complement strand
AGAAGCCTACAGAACTCCAAATAGATTGGACCAGAAAAGAAATTCCTCCCGACACATAATAATAAAAAAACCCAAATGCACTAAACAAAGAAAGAATTTTAAAAGCAGTAAGGGAAAAAAGGCAAATAACATATTAAGGCAGGCCTATCAGAATTACGGCAGATTTCTCACCAGAGACTATGAAAGCTAGAAGA
>NW_022196914.1:59596335-59618053 GCF_008632895.1 Mastomys coucha | reverse complement strand
TATTTATGTTCATTTAAGAAAATACTAGTAGTGATGCATTATTTTGAAATATACAGTTAATATATTTGAAGTTATTTAAAATTTGTATTGAGAAAAATATTTTCACTATTGCTGTAGATGAGTGTCTACATAAGACTGTTAAATTGATTGTTGTTTTATACCAAACAACTTTTATAATACTCATTTTTATTGTTATAATATTTTATAAATTTTAAGGAATATGACAAAAAGATATTTTAGGTAGTAAAGGGGGGTCTCTGGGACGAGTTGGAGTATAAAAAGGAAACAATAATGTGATTTAATTCTATTTACTTAAAATATGTTTTTTTAAAAAAATTGAAAATAAAAAATAAATTTAAAAAAATTTTTAAAAATTTAAAAATATGTTTTTAAATGATTACACATTCAGATAAATTGAAATCATGTAACTTTTCTCATCATAAAAGTTAAAAAATTCAAATGACAAAACAAATTTTTTTTAATTAAAAAAAAAAGGAACTAGACAACTCTCCATGTGTTGAGGGCTCTGAGACATGGCAGTGAGCTGCGACAAGTGATTTGGGCCTTGACTCTCAGAATCATGTGTCTGTCTCTAAACTTAAGCTGCAAGTCACTAGGAAACAGGAACTCTGTGTCATTCAGCTCACTGCCTAAGAGCTACAGCTCATTTTGAGTTCCCTAAGACGCAAAAAGCCGGAGAGGCAGGACTTCATAAAAGGTGCAGTCATAGGGCAGAAGGAATGAAGGGGAAACTAAGAAAGGCAGAGAATGGGAGGCAAGGGCAAAGAAGTGTGCAGACCATGGTGATGTGTCTCCATGACAGCAGAGCCTGACTAGTGCATCCAGGTGGCCATGCAGAACACACCTAAACAAGCTATGATTGATATAGATAGATGATAGATAGATAGATAGATAGATAGATAGATAGATAGATAGATAGATAGATAGATAGATAGAGATGGATGGATGGATGGATGGATGGATGGATGGATGGATGGATGGATGGAGAGAGAGAGAGATGAACTCTATGAGTGTGAATAGTACCTGAAGGGAAAGCTGGAGCAACATATCCACCAGCTCCACCCTTACCCCCATTTCCTGCTGTATCAATTGCTTTTCTTGTTGTTACAACCAAATATCTAATAGGAAGTCATTTTTCTCGGAAGAAGGATTTACTTCTCATAGTTTAAGAATATGGTCCATCATGGTGGTGAAGGCATGGTGCTAGGGACGACTTGAGGCTGTGATGGCAGGCGCATACTGCAGCTGGTTTACATCTCTGCAGAGAAATGGGAAGGAAAACTCTTAGCCTGATTTCTCCTTCCTTCCTCCCTCCTTTTCATTCAGTCTGAGACTCCAGCCCAAGAATTAGAACCACCCGAATTCAGAGATTTTTCTCTCCTCAGCCCATCGGCTCTGGAAATACTCAAACAGACATGCTCAGGAGCTTTTGATCCAATCAGATTGATGCCAGACTAACCACCATTGGATTGAAATTTGCCCTGTGAGGAGTTTATTCCTAGAACACCTACGCCCTGTGAAAAGTGGTGAGATGAGCTAGCCCCAGGTAAGAGAAAAAAAGCACAGGCCCACAAAGGCATATGGATTCAAGAAGCCAAATGGGTGTCACCATGGCAATATGCCAAAGCCATCCACCTGAGGCTTTCAAGGTCAGTAAGGCTGAAGAGCTAGTTATACAGCCAGTTTTGGAAGGTTTGGAACTCTGCATAGAGCTCCAGACTCTAGCTTTATCCTGTAAGTTACTCGGCCATTCCTTGTTGGGCAGGGCCTAGGGTTTGCATTGCTGTGATAACCACCAGAACTGAAAGCAGCTTCTTAGGAAAGGGTTTATTTCAGCATCCAGTTGTAGTCCCTCCTGAAGGGAAGTCAGGGCAGGAACTCCAGGCAGGAAACTAAGCGGTCTTGATAAGGACTGAAATAAAACCATTCCTGCCCAAGACACTTTAGTCACATGGCAACAGAAATCCTAAGACACGAAAAAACGAAAAACAATTTTAAATTAATTAATTAATAAAACTGAGGCTCAAAACCATGAACTATTTGCTGGAATCACACGCTAATAAGCACATACTCAGTTTTAGATCTAACTATGTACCTTGACCCAAATTGCCTGATGGGGGGATCTAGGAGAAAGCTATAAAGTGGAAGAGAAGGTTCCATGGACTTAGGAATGTAGGATCCCTCTACATCGCTGTGCTTTTAGTGACCTCCAGTGCCAGTTACGTCATTGTCCCAAGTAGCTCCTAGAGATTACACACAGCTAAGGCCACAGGAAGGAGGAAAAGGAAGGAGGTCAGCTCCCCCCCTTTTATTTTTCCAGAAATAAGTCATGACACTTCCACCTTTATCTTTTTCAGGAGCATCTTGTCACCATCACACCTAGGCTCAGTTGCAAGAGAGGCGTTACAGCCCCCAAATAAATGCAGAGTGCTTTCCCTAGGGAGAGGTATCAGGAAGTGTCTGTAGCTGATGCTTGCACGATGGGAAGATGGCAACTGTAGCAATAATAATAATATTTTACTTGACCTAGCTGCTCAAAGTCATTCATGGTACGGTATCCCATAAATGGGCACTAGGGCACATTTTCTATCTATGAAGCATTTAATGTGAAATCAATTTAGATACTTTTTGTAACAAGGATAATGGAGAGAGAGAGAGGGAGAGAGGGGGAGGGAGGGAGAGAGAGAGAGAGAGAGAGAGAATCAAGTTTCATATTATGCTAAAATCACAATATTCCTCTTATCTGGCAGTTGGCTTTTGTCCTCAGGCTCAGGTGGCTGACTACATCTGATAAGGAGTCCCCTCACGTCCAGATCATTTGTATCTCACAATGTCCAGTTGCAGATTGCTTAAATCCAACTCTTCTACTTAACTATATTCCCATTCCAAGTAAGCTCAGCTCAAAATTCAAAGGAAAATGTTATCAAAAACAGTATTTCATCTCTACATATTCGAAGTACTAGATAGAAATTTTATGTGACACTTTGCAATCAATAATTAAGGTATTTGATGCATCTTAATGAAGACCTGTTCTTGTAAAAGGAATGTATTTTTTTTTTATTTTTAGCACTAAAATTTTATTTTGAAGTTTTGGTGCTTTTGTTTTTGTTTTCATTTATTTGGGGGGAATGGGGCTTCCTGTATCCCGGATTGGCCTTGAATTCACTCTGGAAGCCAAGGATAGCCTTGAACTGATCCTCCTGCCTCCAAGTCTTGATTGCTAGAGGTGCAAGCAGGCACCACCATGCCTGCTTTATGTGATGCAGGGGATCTAACCCAGGGCTTCATGAACGCTAGGCAAGCACTTTAATAGCTGAGCTACATACGCATCCCCTCAACAGTGATTTTTAAATTATTTAATTATTTATGGGAGCACGCTTGCGTTGTTGCATGCATGTGTAGATCAGAGGACAGCTTGCAGGAGTCAGTGTTCTCCTTCCTCCATGTGGGTTCTAGGGAGAGATTTCAAGTTCTCAGACGCAGTGGCATTCACCCTTATCCACTCAGCCATCTTGCCAGTCCTCAGTAAATGAGTTCAATATCTAATCTAGGATTATTGAGCAATTACTATGTGCCAAGAGCAGAGTTAAGTGTCTTATCTACTCATTCGGATCTTTGGGATATGTTCTGTTGTCTGAAAGTACCCCCTTAAGCCTGTGTCTCTTAGCATCTTTCCCATGAACACTTGCCAAGAACTAAGTGATAAGCACTACACTGATAATGTGGGGAACACTGAGACAGAAGACAAATGTTGCCAAACGCAAAGCTCATAGTTTTGAAACTGGACAACCAAACAGGTCATCCTAATCCTTGCAAGCCACGCTCTGAGCCGGACCGCCTCTGCTCGGCCCTGGCTCTGTGAATACCTTGCTGTGGGAACTTGAGGCAAATCACATCGTCCTGCTAAAGATTAGGTGTCCCCAGCTAGTAAATGGGGGCAAGCAAAAGTACCATAGATCCAATTTATTGCAAGATGCTTAACTCACTGTTTCGCATAATGTAAGTACTCCAGGAACATTAGTTCTTACTGTAACTTACAGAAGCGGCAGTACCCAAGGGCTGACGAAGCACCAAGAAGGCATGGAACTCAAACCCTAAGGCAGACTTCAAGAAGAAGCAACAGTGTGCCTAGGATTTAACATGCATGACCCAGGGGGACTGGCAATCAAGTCCTCAGGATTTCCTTGGGCCTAGCAACAAGTGCTTTATTCAGCTGAGCCACTTCCCTGGTCCTTATTTGCCTCTTGTGGGCTATTTGATCACAATAGAATATACATCCTTCTTCCACATGTTTGTACTCTAGTAGTTTAGAACTAAATAGTGGCAGTAGAGCATATTAAAAACAATAAAACATTTTCAGGTGTGGTGACACCTGTCTATAATGCCAATATTTGGGAGTCAGAGGCAGGTGGATCTCTGTGAGTTTGAGCCTGGACTACACAGCTAATTTCAGGCCAGCCAGTGCTACATAGTGAGACTCTGTCTTGAAAAAAAAAAAAAAAAGTCTCCTTAAAAGATACTTTTGAGCCAGGCATAATCTCACATACCTGTAGCCCCTGGATAGAGTGGTCCTCAGCCTTCCTAAAAAATTATCTCATTGCTACCTTATAATTTTAATTTTGCTACTGTTATGAATTGTAATGTAATATTTTTGGAGAGAGAAATTGGCCAATGGGGTCAAAACCCACAGGTTAATAAACTCCAACTTAGGAGAATGCAGTAAGGTGAGAGAGCTCTAAGTCAGACAAACCTATATAGCCAGACCTTATGTCAAAACAATACACACACACACACACACACACACACACACACACACAATCCTTGTGAAGAGATGTTAGACATAAATTAAAGCTCCTGTCTAGAAACTAAGGAAAACTATTTTCTAGATAGTAATCGTTTAGTGTTAAATGTATCCTCAAAAAGATTCTTATTAACTCCAGGCCCTGCAGCCGTGTGGTCCCCAGAGCACAAATCAGCCTGCCTGCAAACATTTCCCAATGACTCTCCCTGAAAACGGCCACGTTCAAAAATATTCCGTTTTCTCCATCACTACACTGTCTCTCCTTGCCTCTGTTCAACGGGAATTTCTGGGATACATCCTTTTATTACTATTTAATGTTATTAAATATGCAAAGCAATTTAAAAATAATGTCAGCATCTATTTCAATAGATTGTTGGAAAGTCAGCTAAGGGGTTAAAGTGATGTCTAGAACAACTTTTAGAAAAATAGAAACCACACTTACATTATTGCTATAAGATGGGAAAAGAGCAGACACACTTCAGTTGCTAAAATGCTGTTCGATCCCCAGCCTAGGAGGACTAAAGGCAAGGGAATTAATTTGCATTGAATCCAACTTTGTGAGTCACTTAGTCTTAACAATCACACCTAACCTATGGAGACAGCATCCCATTTACTGGCAGACTACCCAGCCTGTCACTCACAAGTTGAATGTGTACTAGGACAGATATGAATGCGGCCCAACAGCAAACCATAAAGTCACTTAACCTTGATGATGATAGCTACAATGCTTTTTTCACTACTCAACCACACAGTTCTAGACTGTGAACTTTGCAGGGGGGGCCGATGTCATGTCATGGTGTCAAAATGTTGGACATGCCTGCAAGGGAAACTGAGGAAGGCAGAGGTTACTTGATGTATCTCCCACTGCAAAACCAACAAAAGCTTTCTAGAACGTTTAAGAGGGAGGGCTCAGGCAGGGTGAGACCTCCCTTCTCCAGGCTGCCAGTTATCCTTAGATCAAGTTCACCTGAGAGGACCAGGTCCCATCTCCCCCAGGCACTGACTGCCTCAGGCAAGGGCTTGAGGTCTAATGCACCCTTTTTCAAGCTCTGGGCCTTCAACCTCACTGAGCTCAGCTCCTTCCTGTTCCTGCTGTTCTAGTCAGGCAGTACAACTGTGCTCTGGCTTTCCTGGCGCCTGGGTCCCTGCTGAGATCAGAGGCCTTATCTGAGCAGCAGGCCACTAACTTCCCTCAGGTGGGAGAACCTGCCCCAGGGGTTCTAAGAAAGCAGATGGACTGGCTGGCTACCTTGAACACATAGATGTCCCTTTGTCCTAGTTTTCAAAACTACCCCTGGGGGATCCCTCTGGCAAAGATTCCTGCCTGTGTCTGTCTTGGGTCTTTGATTTGGCCTTTTGCAGATTGTCCAAAGGCCTGCCCCTCCTGGTCCGGGCCAGCCCCACCTTTCCTTTACGTCCTCCACAGTGGATGGATACTCGGTAGACCTCAAGGCCAAACCCAGCTGAGTTAAGAGCAAGTCAGGCTCCGCCTTACCATGGCTGAGAAGTGACCATGCATAAACACAAACAACAGAGCTCTCACTAAGAAGGGAATGAGAGATAGTTTATTCTGGAGACATTTGGAGTGACCATAGCCTGGGGATACAGACGAGGGCTTCCCCAAACTCCATGTTCCAAAATAGAAACAGTTTCATGATGGTTTATAGTTTTACAGAACAAAGAGGGTCATAAATCAAGGCAGGTTTAAAATGCCTTGGTGGGCACATCATAGAGGCAGTAACAGCGAGCTGGCATAAGCTTTCCTGTAGGCCTCGGAAGCTAGCTGATGATATTTTTAGCTCTTGGGCCTGTGGAAGCTAGGAGTCTGCTAAGTTAATACATTCCTAAAGGTTTTACATTAGTCACAGATGTTAGTTCCAACAGAGAGGTAAACAAGGAAAAAGCTAGCCCAAGAGAAGGCCATTAGCCCTTCAGACCAGCAACATTCCAACCTCTCCACATTGCTAAAGTTCTGATAGTCAGTCAGTCTCTGCAGATACAGCTTCTGTCCAAGAATTCTCATTGGTGGCCCTCAAGACCAAGCCCTAAGTTAGAACAGATCGGGCTCTGCCTCATCACCTACACACTGAGAGGGTTTGCCCATGTGGAAAGGTCATCTGCTGCAGAGGCACGGAAGTGTCCCAATTCGTCACGTGACAGCTTGACTAGGGAGTCTCAGGAACAGGCAGAAGTTTGTCCGGCAGGAATGTGTGTCCTTCAAAGACACATCATACATGGCATGGCACACGCCATCAGTCTCTTGGATCACCGAGTCTAGACGGAGCCAAACACCATGTACCAGGCACCTCACAGAAAGGCCAAGAGTGAAGAGCTCATGGAGCAGCCAACAACAGCGTGGCAACGGTGGGAGCAAGATTCCTTCAAGATGAATCTTCCAGCCCCAGGCAAGCCTGCCTCTGAGGCAGGCTCAGCCGACGTCTATCAAGCCTGCATCCGAGGCAGGCTCAGCCGATGTCTGTCACATAAGAGCCCGAGATAGGTCCCTCTACCTAACTTCTCCAGACTCCGAACCGTCACGGCCAAAGGTGATGATGGGTAGTTGTTGTTTCAAGAGAGAAAAGATGTCTGAGAACCTGAGACGCTTGCTCTACTTACCAGCTCAGTGACCGATGTGTTTAGCTTTTCTGTGGCTTGTGCTCCTCAGTGGGAAAATAGAGGCAGGAGTACCCGTCAACAGATTTTAGTAGGTGATGGTGGTGCATGCCTTTAATCCCAGCACTTGGGAGGCATAGGTAAGTGGATCTCTGTGAGTTCAAAGCCTGCCTGGTCTACAGAGTGAGTTCTAGGACAACCAGGGCTATATAGAGAAACCTTGTCTTGAAAACAAACAAACAAACAAACAAAAAGAAAAAAATTAAGTTTTTGTTTTGTTTGTCAGTATTCAAGAACAGAGCACATGGTGGGGCACACAAACACCATTGATCCTAAAGGGCCTGTTTGTTTTCGCATTTCAACATCTCTGAAGTTGAAATTAATTTTGTATTATGCCACATTTAATGCACGTGAACTTTCCTTCTTGACAATGTACAAAATAACAGAACATCTTATAGCCCATTCGATCTTAAGTCTGATGACATAGTGTTTTTTTCCTTTCTTTGACCTCAGTATCCAAGAATATGCTTATTTGCTCTCAGAACTAATAAGTCATGTGGCAAAAATGAAAGCAGTGTTGTAATGAATGGCGCCTCAGACTGCTTCCAACTACTGGGGACAGGTTCCTATCTCACCTCATGGGTCCTTCCTGGGGCTGTGAAAAGACAACATACAGGCTTGCCTTGTTTTTAAAAACTTAATTGCCAGTTCTGTTGTGTCTCTCTAGAGACAATCAACAAACATTCACACATACATATATAGAGAGAAATATATAATTCCATAGATGTGTAACATTATACATATATATACACATATATACATGTGTATATATACATGTGTATGTGCAAGTATATGTGTGTGTATATATATACATATACACATACACATACACATACATATGTATGTGCAAATTGATATAGCTAATGAGAGAGATTTATTATCTAATATCAGTTAGTACTATTGTAGAGGCTAAAATGTCCATTCCCCACCCCCAGCCCCCCATCAGCCTCATGCAAGCTGTATTCCATAAACAATGGTAATGTGATTCCAGGCCAAGTCTAAAGACCTGAGAACCGGGGGAGTCTTTATCTAAGCCCCTCTCCCCCCCCAAAAAAAAGATGATATGGGATGCCCTGAGACAACCAGGCCAAGATGAAGAAAAAGGAGTCAATTTCTGCTTTCCTCCTCTGGATAATGTTTCATCTGGGCCCTTTGTGTGGAGTTGACATAAACTTACATTCTAAATAACGCAGCTCTGTGAGAGATGTCTTCTCTGTATTTTAAAGTGTTCAACTTAGACCCACATTAGTTAGATCTACCAAACCATAAACCAAACAGGTTGATTTTTTTGTGTGTGTGTGTATTTTAATCTTGTTCATAAAACTGATCTATATGAGAACAGCCTTGAGTGAGCGAGTGTCTCTGATACCTACACAGTCACTAGGTCATCTGTACCCCTCTGCAGGGACAACCTTCCTTCTAGCCTCTCAATGAATGAATGAATTCTGTGAATTCCTGGTCAAGAGCCACATACTGACATGAGACAGCAAAGTACTTCACAACAGAACTGAAACACTTCCTGATGGCCCTGATCCAAATCAACTTTTCTATTAAGTTTTCATGACTCATTATTGTATTTCTTGGACATGATTATATTTTAAGGGAAACTCCTCCTGGATCCTTCTGATTGGCTACAAAAGTCACAGTCATATATTTGATGGAATAGAAGCGTAGCTTCTGACATCTGTATCCTTTCAGCACTGCAGAGTGTGTCAGAGTCCAGCTGAAAGGGAGTTCATTGAGACTGGTTTGTGTGCATATACTTTCACCAAATGCATCGCGGAGCCTTTGTCAGAGTGGTCATGATCTATACTATACCTAAGAACCAACTTGTTGTAATAAACACGTACGTAGCCTGGTTATAAAACCCTGGTTACAAAACCACACCGTACTTAAAACTTGATAGTCTTGCTTCTATCACTATTTCCAAACAACAGATCTGCAAAAGTTACTGAATGAAGGAGTCTTCGATCTGCCTCCCTCTCACTGCCATTAGCTTCCTCGAAACCCTCCCAACCACCTTGTTTTTTCAATAAGAAAACAAAAGACGCCGAACGTGGTGGCACACGCCTTTAATCCCAGCACTTGGGAGGCAGAGGCAGGCGGATTTCTGAGTTCGAGACCAGCCAGGTCTACAGAGTGAGTTCCAGGGCAGCCAGGGCTACACAGAGAAACCCTGTCTCAAAAAACCAAAAAAAAAAAAAAAAAAAAAAAACCAAAAAACAAAACAAAAAACTGTCTCCACCATGGTTGCTATGGCTAGCACAACACCTGATGTGGCATGCATCCCCATCCCCCTTCTTGTTTCAAACAAGACTGCTAGTTCAGACTGCATGCCAGTGACCCTGGCCTGTTGTAAACAATGTGTCTTTTAACATGTTCTAAAAACAAGAAAAAATAGAAACAACAGAACACTAAATTTAAAAAGAAAAAAAAATAAGATGGTTTTCCTGTGTAGCTCAGTGTGATGGTTTGTATATTTTTGGTCCAAGGAGTAGCACTATTAGGAGGTGCTGTTGGAGTGGGTGTGTCACTGTGGGAATGGACTTAAGACCCTCATCCTAGCTGCCTGGAAGTCAGCCTTCCACTAGCAGCCTTCAGATGAAGCTGTAGAACTCTCAACTCTGCCTGTACCATGCCTGCCTGGATCCTGCCATGCTCCTGAACTGAACCTCTGAACCTGGAAGCCAGCTCCAATTAATTGTTGTCCTTATAAGAGTTGCTTTGGTTATAGTGTCTGTTCACAGCAGTAAAACCCTAACTAAGACACGCAGGCTAGCCTTCAACTCTTGATTTTTCTACCTCTGCTTTACAAGTGCTGCGATTACAAACATGCACCACCAAACCTAGGTCAGTAAACGTAAGCTTTTGGTATAGGAAGAGAATGGAGCAGAAATACAGGCAAGAGTTACACTGCTCTGAATAGATCTTATTTTGTGTCTTTGACTAGAAGGTATATATTTTAAGTAACTATGCAACAAAATGAAACTTTGAAAAATTAACCCTCATTAAACAGCTCAATCTAAAAATGACTCACAAATTATCTCAACTGACTTTGCAACACCATCATTTGATAATACAATCCTTGTAGAAAATTCCCTAAATACAAAGAAGAAATACATAAATAATACATTATTTCTAGTACTGTTGTATAAAGTTCATACTGAAATTTTGAAATATGTTTTATAGGATAAAACAACTAAGTATTCTGTTGGTATCCTTGGAAACAAACCAATTTTGAAATGGAGAAAAGAGATACAGATAATGTAAAACTGGAGTTGGTAAATAAAAACTGGGTCATCTTGAGTTTTAATTAAAAGGACCAGTCTGAATTAACCATTTGATTTCTGGTTTTTAATTCCTAACTGTCCACTGAAAAAGCCTAAACTTGATTGCAGTTTCAAAATTTCACACACGCAAACAAACATGAGTGCATACATACACCACCGTGCACACAACACACAAAACACAACACATACATAACACAACACATACATAACACATACAATACAATATATACAACACTTACCACACACAACACAACATACAAGTAACACACACAACACATATAACACAACTTACCCAGGATTCATCACACATACAACACCACACACACACAACATAACACACACATACAACACAACATATAAACACTCACCACACACTCAAACACACTGCTCTACACACATATCATACACAATACACACACAGCATACACATATACTATACCACACACACACACACACACACACACACACACACACCACCTTAGAGAATCAGCTGATTCTGGATCTGAGATAGAAAATGCGTCAGATAAGGCTGGAATGTCACATTCCAAAAAGCAAGAAAATTATGAATGATTTGCTTTGTTTTATCAAAACGACCCAGGAACCAATTTGATGATGTTTCAATTGGCTGGAGATGGGGCAGTTTGAGTGTTAATGAGGATTGAAATACACCAAGTAAGTGTAAATCCATGAATTCACAATGAGACTTTGGAAACCTCCTTACTACTGGACATGTTGATGCACATTTGTAATACCAAATGTTGGGGAAGCAGAGGCAGGAGGATCACAGCAAGTCCAAGGCCAATCAGGACTGAATAGCAACATCTGACTTTAAAGAATTAATTTTAGGGGATGGAGATATGAATCCGCAGTTAAGAGTAGTAACTGCTCTTCCAAAGGACCCATGTTCAGTTCCCAGCACCCACATGGCAGCTCACAACTGTCTGTAACTCCAAGATCTAACACCCTCACACAGACATACATGCAGGCAAAACACCAATGCACATAAAATAAAAATAAATGAATTATGTTTTTAAAAAGTTGCACTGAAAGAACTTTTTATCAATTTTAATTTTTTTAAATGTTTGTAAATAAAAGTCCCTTAACACTTATATCTGCAAGATACTAGGGAAATAATTCATCATTTCAAAGAATGGTAGATAAAAACAAAGAATCATGCAAGTCTCAATATTTTTATCCAAACTATTTCTCAGACCACTATATTTTGAGCAGGGAAGTTTATCTTTTCAGGAATCACTCAGCTAATAAATAATTCTATGACCTAAGTATACCCATCTTATAAACCCTAGCAACATTATTATGCTCAGATTAAAATATCAAATTAGAAGTCACCACATGCCAAACAATCAAAGATAAATGTCCCAGTCCTACAGACATAAAGGAACAAGTTACAGAAACACATGGAGCAAGCACATGCTAATAATGTTGTCACAAAGGTCTAGCTTAGCCATGCAGACTTCTCCAGCAAAATCTAGTAAGTGTGCTACTTAAAGTATGGAGAAAAATATTTCTCAGATTCAGAGGCTTAGGAGTCCAAGGTCAAGACACTGGCACATGTAAAGAGCCTGGAAAAGGTCTGCTGACTGGTTCATGCACAGCCATCTTTACTACATCAGTCCTCACATGCGGAAGGAGATGGGAGTGTCTCTCAGGGGTCCATAGAAGGAATCAATCCTATTCAAGAGGGCTCCGTCTCTATGAGGTAAGCACTCCTCAAAGGCCCCATTTCCAGGTTTTGGCATTTAAGGGGTGAGAAGATCAACATAGAGGCTAGGAGTGTGTACAACTCAATGGTAAAAAGCTTGTCCATTGTGCAGGGGCTCTAAGTTTGATCCCCGGTGTGACACATAAACAAACTACATTTCAACCTATGAACTTGGGGGAGGATGCAACAATCAGACCACAAGTGGATTCCAGTGAACACTCAGACCATCAGTAATTGTACAGGACAAATGGTCCTGTTTCTTTGACAAATAAATCGCAGAGAGAGAGAGAGAGAGAGAGAGAGAGAGAGAGAGAGAGAGAGAGAGAAGCAATTATATGTTGAAAGAGTAACACTGACTAATTGTAGTATGTTGGCCTGGATAGGATTGTAAACATATCCCATGTAAAAGCAACAGCTCCAGTTATTTGGGACCCACATGAAGACCAAGCTACACATCTGCTACATATGTGTGGAGAGATTTTATACTGGCTGGTTTTTGTATCAACTTGACACAAGCTGGAGTTATCCCAGAGAAAGGAGCCTTCCTTGAGGAAATGCCTCCATGAGATCCAGCTGTAAGGCATTTTCTCAATTAGTGATCAAATAGGGAAGGCCTAGCCCACTGTGGGTGGTGCCCTTCCTGAGCTGGTGGTCCTGGATTCTATAAGAAAGCAAGCTGAGCAAGCCAGGGGAAAAAAGCCAGTAAGCAGCACTCCTCCATGGCCTCTTCATCACCTCCTGCCTCCAGGTTCCTGCCCTGTGTGAGTTCCTGCCCTGACTTCCTTTGGTGGTAAACAGCAATGTGGAAGTGTAAGGTGAATAAACCCTTTCCTCCCCAATTTGCTTCTTGGTCATCATGTTTTGTGCAGGAATAGAAACCCTGACTAAGACAGACTTGAAGTTCCAGGGTGAATGGGATACCCAGTGGACGGGGGGACGGGGAAAGAATTGTGAGATAGGGTGTGATGTAAAGTGAATAAGGAAAAAAATTAAATTAAATAAAAAAATATTTATTTCAGTTTTATTGTATGGGTGTTTTGCCTGCATATACATCTGTGTGCTACATATGTGTGTAATACTTGCACAGAAAAGGTTGTCAAGTCCCCTAGAACTGGATTTATAGAGGTTGTGAGCTACCATGTGGGTGCTGGGAATCAAACCCCAGTCCTTTAGAACAGACAGTCTTCTTAACTGCTGAGCCATCTCGCTAGTCCCGAGAAGTGAGCTTGTTGATCCTCCCTCACAAAGAGAACCCATTGTCACACTGCTGCTTTGTTAGAGCACGTGACTCCTATACCTATGTCTCCGTGAGCATAGAGGGACAAAAAGACAGCCAGCACTAGAAGACTAGGAAATCTGCTGTTAAGTTGTATCTCCTAGGAGCAGCTGCCTATACAAGCCTAAGCAGGAGGGTTTGGAGAAAAGAAGACTCTCAGAAAAAAGTAAGGTGCACCCGGGAGCATGGAGGTATTGTTAAAGGCAGGGCATCTCACCCTTTTACAATAGGATTTTAATACAAGGCTGTGGTGGAGTTTGATATTGCTATCTTAACATTGGGTGGATCCCAAGGGGAGAGGGGGGGGGATTACGGTCATTGATGTAAAAACTCTAGCCCTCAGGGACAGGGAAGGTGGGATATCTTTACTATAAAGGTTTGTTTGAGATACTCAATATCAGAGAGAGGACTGGGGCCGCACCCAGGATCGTATACACTCAGGCCCTAAGCATGGGCCATTGCTACTTAAACACAAATGTCTGTATATGAAAGAAACATTATGAATGAAAAAAAGAAATTAAAAGGGAGATTAAAATGGAAAAAAAAGAAATTAGGTGGGGCTGGCGAGATGGCTCAGCGGGTAAGAGCACTGACTGCTCTTTCGAAGGTCCTGAGTTTTGATCCCAGCAACCATATGGTGGCTCACAACCACCCTTAATGAGATCTGACGCCTTCTTCTGGTGTGTCTGAAGACAGCTACAGTGAATTGTGGGGCCAGAGCAAGTGGGCCGGAGCGAGCGGGGTTGGCAGAGGTCCTGAGTTAAATTCGCAGCAGCCACACACATGATGGCTCACAGCCATCTGTACAGCTACAGTGTACTCATACACATAAAATAAATCTTTAAAAAAAGAAAAAAGAAAAAAAAGAAAAAAGAAATTAGGGGCAGGTGAGATGGCTCAGCGGGTAAGAACACTGACTGCTCTTCCAAAGGTCCTGAGTTCGGATCCCAGCAACCACACGATGTTTCACAGCCATCCATAATGAGATCTGACGCCCTCTTCTGGTACCGAGTGGGGCCTGAGTGAGCAGAGGTCCTGAATTCAATAAAAAATGGGAAGAAAAAAAAAGAAATTAAGAAGAGAAGGGAAAGGGAGGGAAGGGAAAGGAAGAAGGGGAGGGGAGGGGAGGGGAAAAGAGAGGAGGGGAGGGGAAGGGAGGGGAGGTTAGGTTCAAGAGAGGCCACCGGAGCTTTGAAGAAGTAGGCATTTGTGCGCGGCAGTACCCAGGAAGCTGAGGAAGGAGTGTTGCAAGTTTAGAGCCAGCCTGGATTACAAAGCAAGACTATTTCAAAACATAAAAAGATGCAATTTTTTTTTTCCGAGACAGGGTGCATTTTTCTGGATACCTGCCCTTATCACACAAATCTTCATATAACACCATTTCTGGAAGATTCTTGGTAAGCTACAATGTTAATTGCATCCTTGGACATCCTGTAAAACAACCGTGTTCATTGCTATGGGTCCCCTGGCACTGCTGAGGGATTTGATTAGGACCCTGATTTGTAGACTTGCAGAAGTCAGTAAGTCTGAGCTGTGGAGGTTCCTTCCAATAGAGGACTCACATTTTATTATAATTTTATAAGGGAAACAAGCACCCCTGGCTCCTCTGCTGCAGTATTCTGCCTATTTTCCAAGGTCTTAGAAACACAAGAAAATTGTATTTACTGACTAAGGCTGCTGGGCTTGAACCTGGGCCCGAACTTGCAGCAGGGAGGGCAGATGGTAATAGCCACACAGAAACAGTGCCACAGCAGGTATGGCCTCAGCGTCCCTGAATGCAGACATCCCTGTGACTCACAGTAAGAAGCTGGCCCGACCCTATGGTGGCCACACAATCACTAACTCTGGTGTCTGCCAGGACAGGAGCACAGACGTCAGACTATCAGTAAACCATTATGAAATCCAAGGGCATACACGGTCATTGTGAGAAAATCTTTGAGGGGTCACTGAAAGAGCTTAGTGTCTCAGTTTCAGCATTGCAAAGCACACCGCCACAGGCTTGAGACAGTAACCGTCAGGGTCTGGGCACTGGATGGGAAAGCATTCTGTGTCCACAGCAAGTTTCAGATGGGCAAATTATTAACAAGGAACATGATTCAAACACTAATATTTCCATGTAATTAAAGACACAGTGGTAGCATGAATATCCTTTTTTTTTTTTTTTTTTTAATTTTTGAACAGATCTAGAAGCCATATTTAGTTTCTGGTACAATCTCCACAAGTTTCAGCAAATGTCAAAGGAAACATTAAAATTCTGTTGTATAAATTTACATTTAAAATTAAACCTAGGTTTACACAAAACTGATTTATATAAAAGACTAAATATTTTTAGAAAAAAAAAGTTCTATGAGAACCATCAGCTCTATATGTGCCAAAATTTGTTTCAAAATAATTTATCAGAAATTTACCCTAAATGTTGTCACAGGTTATAAAATACTGTAACAATCACTTCAGTAGCATCTGCATTAACAGGAAGGCCTTGTCAAAAAATAAAACATTCAAAAGGGATTTGTGATTTTTTTCATTCTCTGGGACCAATTAATATTATACTTACTTATAGCAATTATATCAATTGAAAATAAATGTTTAATTATATCAATTGAAAACAAAATGGTAAAAAAATTTGAGTTAAGATGTCCCATTAAATGAACCGTGAAAAGACGAACCTGGGGGAAAAAAATCTCATTATTATCCAAGATGCTACATTGAAAATGTATTCCTATTCATTATATTATACAAAATTATAACACCATTCCTCTGCTTTTTGGAAATTGTTATTAATGATTTATCATTATTTTCTTGCTTGCACTTTGCAAGCAGTCAAGCATTTCCAAGTACAGCCTTTATCAGCACTTTGTTCCTTCTTTTTTTAAACCAAGGGCTTTACACTTCATGTTAAAGTCACTTTCAATTCTTATATAGGAGAAAGGGAAAAGCCATAATTTTTAAACACTCTAAATGATTTTTACAGACCCAGGATTACAAAGGTTCTAGTTGAGCATGGTGAGGGTGATCCTTAAAGATAATTTCATTGGCTACTTAGCAAAACTGAGTCACTAAGTCTGCTTGATGGGACTTAAAAATGACTTAGGAACAGGCTCCTCTTCCTCCTCCTCTTCCTCTTCTTCTTTCTCCCCCTCTTCTTCCTCTTCCTCCTCCTCTTCCTCCTCCTCTTTCTCCTCCTCTCCCTCCTCTTCCTCCTCCTCTCCCTCCTCTCCCTCCTCCTCTTCCTCTTCTTCCTCTTCCTCCTCCTCCTCTTCCTCCTCCTCTCCCCCACTCCTCCTCATTTCATCACCAGCAATGGTTAATTTTTTGTTATTATTTTATTTTGTTTCCCATTTTGTTTTTGATTATTTTAATTGGTTTCTAGGTTTGTTTTGTTGTTTTGTGTGTGCTGGTGTTTTTCCTGCAAGGATATCTGTACCCCACGTGTGTACCTGGTGCCCACAGAAGCCACAGAGGGCTCCAGAGTCTCAGAATTGAAGTTACAGATGGTTCTGAGTTGCTGAGTGGATGCTAGGAATCAATTGTGGGTCCTCCAGAGGAGAAGCCAGCACTCTTAACTACTAAGTCATCTCTTCAACCCACCTCTGTTTTGTTTTTTGTTTGTTTGTTTGTTTTTATTTTTGTAGGGATGGTTAATCATGACTGTCAGCTGGATGGGATCTGTGAGGGCATTTCCAGGAAAAATTAACTAAGAGAAGACCCTCTACCCAGCGCTGACAATACCTCCCAGTGGGACACCAGATCCAAAGATGCCCAAGTCAAAAACAGTCTCTCCTACTGTCTTTGCCTTCCTGACTCCACTCCATGATGGTGAATGCATCTGTAACGCCTAACGCCACTTCTACATCCTTTACTGATGTATCAGACTGTGTGTCTTTTAGCCTTCAGTGTGGACTACAGACTAGTAACTCTTCAGTAATATTCCTGGCCTTCAGCACAAGATTGAGAGTGCTGAGGCACCCAGTTTTTTGGGCTGACCAGCGACCAAGTCCTCATCCCTGCAGCATGCAGAAGCCACTGTTGGCTCTCTCAGCCCCTGTCATGTAAAGCACTCTAATGCATCCCCTTTTACATACGTAAGCATTCTATTAGTTCTGTTCCTCTAGAGAGTCCTCAGTCATACAACCACTGAGTCCAGTTCAAGGGGCAAACCTGAAACTAAACCTTAAGTCTTTCCATTCTACCCTGTCCAATTTCTGATTTTGGTGTTTGCTAGCTGTGGTCCAGGAAATTCAAAAGCAACTGAGATGTTTCAAGGGGGTGCCAGTGTGTGTGTGTGGGGGGGGTAATGTAAGTAAAGCAAAAGCTAAGACCCCCAAACAAGGTTGTGAGAGAGTCCCCTTATACACAGCATCACACCTCTATCATCAAGAGAAAAGGTACATACAAAGGATTCCAGGGTGGTGAAGGAAACACAACTGCCACGCCCAGATGTAAAAAGGAGAGAAATATGGGGCTTACCACCGTTTACCACAACAGACAGAGCTGAGCTGTAAGCTGGCTAAGAGAAGAGCCAGGGGCATTGCACCTGAAGGAAACTGTCCATTGTGAGATTGAGCAGAACAGGGAAAAAGAAGGAACAGGTCTGAAGGCAAATATGCAAAAGAGCAGAATAAATGAGCCAAGGCTAATAACTTCAAATCTGAGTGTTGCCCAGCCATCTGAGATATGCCTGCCGGTAGCCACATGCTACTGGAAGTTAGCCACATTACTGAGTTGATTATTTAAAGCTCTCTCCATGTGTTCTACTCTGCTTTCTATTACTGTGATAAACATCATCACCACAAGCAACTGGGAGAGGAAAGAGTTTATTTGGCTTACTCATCCCAGCTCACAGTCTGTCACTGTGAGAAGTTAGAGCAGGAGCTAACACTAAACTCAATCCTGAGATCAGCATGGCAGAAGGGGAACACTAACTTCTGCAAGTTGTCCTTTGACTTCACATGCTGTTACAGTAGTGCATGTGTGCATGCATACATACACAGGTAGGGTAAAATCAACTACATTAGTGTGTGTGTGTGTGTGTGCATGCATACATACACAGGTAGAGTAAAATCAATCACAATAGTGTATGTACACATGCATACATACTCAGGTAGAGTAAAAATGTTCTTTAAATGGGAAAAAGAATCAGAGGACTTTAAGAGAGGATGATGAGACCACTCAATATCTGAAACAAAAAGAAAAAAGTATGTTTACTGCTTTTGCCATTGTGAAGGTGGGCTATGCTCTTTGGGGACAGTGTCTCCAGACACATCAAGCTGTTGACCCATTGGGGAAAACATGGTGAGCTGGGATTAGACATACTATCAGGATATTAAGGAGTCAATGTCACCTGAAGAGTATGGCTACACAGTGACAAGTGTCACTCTTTAACTTTGCACTTGGATGTGTGTTTGTTGCAGTCAGACTGTCCCGTGGGCTGTCAAGAGCATGGGACTTGGTGGATTAAATTATTCTTTATTAACTGAATGTCTTTAAAACTGGTTCTTGATCTACTTGTTTCCCCCACTACAGTGGAGGAAAACTACTAATCTTTTCCCAAGTCTGTGGAAGCTTTCCTCGTTTCAGGGTTAGCATCCCTCCATGGCCTTTGCATCAGGGCGTGCCTCCAGGTTCCTGCCCTAACAATGAACATCCATGAGGTAAGTAAGTGTAACTGAGGGCCTGGAACACATTTCATCGGTGACTCCAAATTTCCAGACCTGATCAAGGAAACAATCTCAAAGATATTCCAAGTCACCAGACATGATAGTGACTTCAGTCTGAGCACTAGGAAGTTGAGGTAGATCTTTGTGAGTAGTCCATTCTTGCCTACGTAGTGAGTTCTAAGAGTGTGTTGTGTGTGTGTGTGTGTGTGAGTCCTTAGACTGCCTTGGATGTAGATTATTCTAGTCTGTGATGGTTTGTATATGCTTGGCCCAAGGAGTGGCACTATTAGGAAGTTTTTGTTGGAATAGGTGTGTCACTGTGGGCTTAAGACCCTTATCCTAACTGCCTGGAAGTAAGTAAGTATTCTACTAGCAGCCTTCAAATGAAGATATAAAACTCTCAGCTCCTCCTGTACCATGCCTGCCTGGATGCTGCCATGTTCCTGCCTTGATGATAGTGGACTGAACCTCTGAAAATGTAAGCCAGCCCCAATTAAATGTTGTCCTTATAAGAGTTGCCTTGGTCACGGTGTCTGTTTACAGCAGTAAAACCCTAAGACACAGTTCTTCTGTAGAGCTTGGATTGCATATTCAGTGTCAGCAATGGTTTAAAAAAAATGTTCCTTCATCAGGCCCAAACAATTCCAAGACCTCTGTTTTACCTATAACTGCATAGCTGGTCAAGGAATTTAACCTCAGGGGTCGGGCTCTGTTATTTACTACTATGTCAGCTAAAATGATGAACTAGCCTTCTGATAAATGCCTCTGAGGCTTCATTTCTGTGGATTGTGATCACTGAAGAAGTATTGGTCCAGGACACCCCAAGACCAAGTTCTCAGCACAAAGGAGATCTATTTGTCCTAGAGGGACAAAGGGTAGGGAATAAGAGATAAGGACTGAAGATAGAGAATGAGGGAGAAGGGGAAAGGAACAAGGGAGAGGGGGAGGGGTGTTTGTCCCTGAGGACAAAGGCCTGCTCCTGGATAGAGAAGAGACAGACATCGCCCACAGGCAATAGCAGCTTATAAAGGTAAACTTAGGATGTGCCAGGATGAGAGGTTGAATTTTAATAGGGCATGTTACTTAGGTGAGCCAAAGGAGGTTTTTCATTGCTAGACTTCAATCCTTTGATACCTGGACCTTGACAGTCAGTCTCAGAAGGAGGAAGTGGCCAAATAAGGGAATAGACCTTGAGGGGTTGATTTAGGAATGTAATCTAATGGCTTTTAGCAAGGCAGAGGGAATGGAGAAGGGCAAGGCCTGCCAGAGCCATGCTCACCAGGCTCAAGCTAGCCAGTCCTTTCAATTATTCTTTTCAAAATTCTTTCCTTATTACAAAATTTCTATTTGTGTTATCTTTAAAAAAAAAAAAACGAAAGATATAGTCCACTTGGAATGTTGGGGGATTGTATTAGTTATCTACAGGTCTGTAACAAATGATCTCAAATCAAGCAGCTTGAAAAACAGAATATTGTGGGCCGTGGTGCACGCCTTTAATCCCAGCACTTGGGAGGCAGAGGCAGGCGGATTTCTGAGTTCAAGTCCAGCCTGGTCTACAGAGTGAGCTCCAGGACAGCCAGGGCTACAGAGAAACCCTGTCTCAAAAAAACCAAAAAAAAAAAAAAAAAAAAAAAAAAAAAAAAAAAGAAAAACCAAAAAACCAAAAGGTGTAGCCTTGTTGGAGTGGGTGTGTTACTATGGGTGTGGGCTTTAAGACCCTTATTTTAGCTGCCTGGAAGCCAGTATTCCACTAGCAGCATTCAGATGAAGATGTAGAACTCTCAGTTCTGCCTACACCACGTCTGCCTAGTCACTGCCATAATTCCACCTTGATGATAATGGACAGAACCTCTGAACCTGTAAGGCAGCCCCAATTAAATGTTGTCCTTTATAAGACTTGCCTTGGTCATGGTGTCTGTTCACAGCAGTAAAACCCTAAGTCAGAAGTCTAATCTCACTAGCAGTGCATGGGTTTTAATTTATTTGGGTCTTTTCCAGCACCCTCCTGGATTTCTTTTTTTCTTTTTTTTTCTTTTTTGGTTTTTGAGACAGGGTTTCCCTGGTTAGCCCTGGCTGTCCTGGAATTCACTCTGTAGACCAGGCTGGCCTTGAACTCAGAAATCCACCTGCCTTTGCCTCCCAAGTACTGGGATTAAAGGCGTGCACCACCACTGCTCCACCCACCCTCCTGGATTTCTTTCTTCCTTTTTTAACTTTGATTTGTTTAACTCTAAAAGAACTCTAAATCAAAATACAGTTGCATAATGTTCTTTTTTT
>NW_022196914.1:59520837-59596325 GCF_008632895.1 Mastomys coucha | reverse complement strand
AAGTGCTGGGATTAAAGGCATGCGCCACCACTGCCCGGCACATAATGTTCTTTCAATAGCTGCTGCCATTCACATGGATCTGAGACTCTCTCTAGCTGTGGTTTGAGTTGCATCATGGATCTGAGATTCTCTCTATCTGTGGTCTGAGTTATATTTCCCTTTGTTAGTGATGCTCCATATCTTCCGGTGTTTGCTATCCACCTGCATCCACCTCAGTCGAAGTGTCCATTCAAGTCTTTGCCCACTCAAGCCCATGGATGGCTGGGGTTTTTTGCTGGTGAGTTGCATGAGCTCTTCATGTATTGCTATATAATCTGTATCTCTCTTATCAGAGATGTGATTTGTGAACATTTTCTCTAAGTTCCTTAACTCAATTATGTCTTTTGAGATTCACTTTTCTAATATAGTCCAGTTTGTCTATCTTTGCATTAATTACCTGTGCTTTGAATATCATATTCAAGAAATTCCTGTCAAGTCCAACAGTTGGAAATTCCCCCTGTGTTTTCCTTCTAGAAGTTATAGTTTTAGGACTTCAAGGTCTTTAATCCACTTTGAGTTCATTATTATGCACAGTAGAAGACAGGAATCTTTTCAAATTTACTTATTGTATGAATGTGTGTATATATGAGGGTACACACTCAACATAAATAGATTTTGCATGTCATGATATGGCTGTGGCGATCAAAGGACAACTTGCAGGATTGAGTCTCACCCTCTACCACCTGGATCCAGGGTTCAAACTCAGGTCATGCTGCTTGGTGACAAGTGCCTGTGTCTACTGTGCCATCTCCACAGTTCTCATGAGGGTTTTAAGGACTTTGCCTTAATTAAGCAGCCTGTATCCACAGAATCTTGAATTTTACATAATATATGTACTTTATTAACTATATCATTGTAAATAAGTAAAAAAAAATTTGCGAATTTTTTTTTTGAGTTAGTTTTTACTATGTAACCTGGGTTGGTCTCAAATTCATGATCTCCCTGACCCAGTTTCCCAAATGCTTGAATTACAGGGTACATCATTATGCTCAGCTCTCTGGGATTTAAAGTAATCCGCTGGCAGGTTATTTTGTCTGCCAGTGTGTAAACTAACCCCTACCTAGTAAATTCACAGAAGCTGTATTTTGGAGAAGAGGCTGTTCTTTCAATCAAGGGATTGATCAACTACAAGAGCTGAGAAAGGACTTGGGAGCTTTGCAAAATTTCATTCGTTGAATGCTTCCTATCAGCAGAAGTAAATGAGCCTTATTTTTCCTTGTCTTCTGTAGTTCATTGTGCAGTTTCAAATGTGTCTTTCATTCTTTTCTTTTGCATCTGGCGAAACCAGTCATTTTTGTTTCAAGATAATTTTTTTTTCTTTTTTGTCTTTATTGAAAGTATTAGTTGTTCTTTAAAGAACTTTAAACTTTTACCCTCTGGAACATGATGTTACATAGTAAAGAGATTAGTGGTAGATATAGCTGCTGTTCTAGCAAAAACAAAGTTGCCTTGGTCCCTCTGTGAGTTCAAAGGAAGAATGAGGCCTCCAAGGATCTGATGTCTCCCTGAGCACTTCAATGGACACAGATTTTACACAATTGTCCTTCTGTTGCTTCACTGATGGAGAACACTCTTTCTATTACTGTTGTATATGCAACATGTACAAATATCTATGTCCATAGGTCCTCAATTTCAAAAGAATAGAAATCTCATCTCCTATGTGCACATAAAACATTTTTAAAAAGAAACTAAATAACAAAATATCTATTATGTAACAATTTTCTTCTTGACTCTTGACCACTTGGAAAATCTTTTTCTTTTGTTTGTGTGTGTGCGTGTATGGTATGTGTACTCAAGCATGAGATTGTAGTGTATGTATGTGTGTATGTGTGCACTCAAGCATGAGATTGTGTGTGTGTGTGTGTGTGTGTGTGCACTCAAGCATGAGATTGTGTGTGTATGTGTCTCAACTCAAGCATGAGATTGTAGTGTATGTGTGCATTCAAGCATGAGATTGTGTGTACACCATATTTATGCAGGTGCCTGCAGAGGCCAGAGAAGTGTCATTCTAGGCGTCAGAATTCCTAGAATTGGAGTTACACGTGATAGTAAGCCACTCAGTATGGGTGCAGGACCCTATACCTAGTCCTCTGCAAGATCAGCAGGTGCTCTTAGCCACTAAGCCATTGCTCAAGCTCCTCTTTTGGGAAAGTTCTTAATTACAGCCATTATATAGTTCTAGATGAAATTTTTTAATTTCCTGTGACCTAAAAAAAATTCACAGTATAATTGCAATTACCCAGGAAAAGCTGATTTAAAAGGTCAGAGAAAGCAGAGTAGGAAAAGAGAAAATGTGTTGTTCTTCACATGACAACAAAAGAGGCTTAGAAAGCAGGAGAAGCCATGGCCAGATTCTCTAGGTGTCAGAATGACTTCCTGAGACTTGACATACCACTAAAGAGGAGGACTGCCTGCTGCTGGTTTTCCTCCTGTTCCTTTTTTAGACTTCTCCTAAAGATATTAATTTAAATATTTATACACATCAAATGTGTTATTATTCCAAATCAGATTTTCTTTTGCCATGCACTAACCATTTTAAATTACAGTACATCTTTTTTTTTTTTCTAGCAATAATAGGTCTTGCGTGTAAGATGTAATATTTTCAAGACAAGTGCTCCATGACTGAGCCACAGTCACAGCCCTGGAGCTGTATCGCATTTTAAAGGAGACAGGGGCTCTTTCAAGAGGAGGGAGACATGCTGACATGAACAAATCTGTAACCTAACAGGAAAAGAGGGCATCATGGTCAGTTTACCCCATGAACGTCCGATAGATGAGGAGGAGCCCTAACCAGCTAGAGCAGTGCTTCTCAGCCTTCCTAATGCTGCAACCCATTTATTCATTTCCTCATGTTGTTGTGATCCCTGACCATAAGATTATTTCATTGCTACTTCATAACTGTAAATTTTGCTACTGTTATGAGTCATACTGAAAATATATTCTATGCAGTATGTCTGATATGTGAACCCTGTGAAATGGCCATTCGATGGAGTTGTGACCCACAGGTTAAGAACTGCTAAGCTAGAGACATGAAGGAACCACACAGACATTAACCTGATGACCTTTGACTTCTGGGATGTGTAAAGCAAAGGGAGCCCCCTTCCCAAATTGCCAGATAAAGAGAAGCCTTCATCGATGGTTTTATGGTTGGACCCAGACCAAATCCCCTCCCCTCTCTTAGCAATTGATAACTGTCTAATGGACTTCCATCATTAGCGCCCAAGGCTCCCTTATTTGGCTTGGAAAGTTATCAAGCCATATTCTACACATGCTTTATAGAACACTCCCTTCTCCACTCTACAGAAACAAACAATAGGAAACAAAACTCACGAAGATGATGTGCAGAGATGGACAGGAGCAAAATGTGGGGGGAAAAAGACAAGCAGGAGAGTAAGTAGGTTAATCTCCTGAAAATCACCAAGTGGCTCACCTCCAAAATGAAAGGTCTACTTGCCTTACACAAAGACCCCTGTCTAATTATTTACCATATGGTGCATCATTAACCCAACAAAATGTCTAATGGCTTTATACAAATCCTAAGTCTAAACAAAGGCCTATTTGTCTACAAATCTTAGCATGACAAAATGAGATCGGCAGCGAGAACTCAGTGAAACAGCAGAGATTAGATTGTAATTGAGCCTAGGTCACTTGGCAGCACACCTGAAGAACAGGCAGGACTTGGGCCCAAGCTGCCCAGCGAGTGCAGCTGCTGACCTAATGGTCACCTGCAATGCTAGCAACTGAAGAGCACTCAAAACTGGCTCGTAAAAATCCCCCTAACTTAAAAATCCCCCTAACTGTCAAGAGACAAAGAGACCATTATTAAGTATCTATTTTTTTAAAAAATTCCTTATTAGAGTAAGAGATGTGAGTTGGGCAGAGTCCTCTCAAGTAGAACAAACAGCTGATCATACTTGGCTTCTGAGGAAGCATGGGGTTTGGAAATCCTCTGCATCTCATAACTGTAAGTAGGCTGGCGTCATCAATTGAAGTCTGGTTGCTCAGGTGAAAGCACTGTTGAGTGGGTTAACACCCACAGGTGTGCTTACTGGTGTGCGTCTGTCTGTTCCTCTCTAGCGGCCTTTCAGAAGTGAGGTTGCCTTACGGGACTGTGTTTACAGAAGTGAGTTGTTTAGTTGAACAGCACTCTGACCACTTATGGTGGCTACTTGCTACCATAGCTTCTACAATCCTGATTATTTGTAGGTTTTTTTATTTTTTTTAATTCTCAAGTTCAAGGAGAACAAAGTTGCCTGTGGTAGTACACATCTGTAACCCCAGCACTCTGTAAGCCCAGGCAGGTGGACCCCAAGTTTGAGGTTGTTTTCAGCTTCATAGTGAGACCCTGTCTCAAGAAAAAAAGAGTAAAGGGAGAGCTGTGAACGATGGAAAACTATTCATGACAGAGCTTGGTGACATGTGGCAGAACTTACCACTGGTGAACCAGAGTCTGTCTTGAGTATATAGTCTTCAATGTGAGTGACAGACTTTCATGGAAGGTTGCATTTTGAATGATTAAACCAATGGGAGGAGGAAAAGTGGGATACTTTTGGAAGATTCACAACTGAATGAAGAAAGTGTCTGGGCAGCTTCAGAGTTTCATTCCTTTTGGCATTAATCCCTTCCTTTTTCCAGAAATATGCTTGTGAAACATGAATGTAAATTTGTCTATTTTCTACTTTCATATTCTCTTCCTGCTTTTCCTCCTTATTTTAAGAGTGTGGCAGGTTTCTCTCTAAAGAACTTCATATTCAATGCTGTAAGCCACGCCTAGCTTTAATTTATGATACTCATTCATTTCCAAGGAAACTGGCTGTAATGCTATTCATAGGCACAAAGTTGGACCTGTCATACAAGTAAACATTAGAGAGAGTGGCTCTGCCTTTATTGGGGGCAGAGGGAGGAGAGGGAGGAGGTGGCGTGCTTATGATTGACACTGTTGACCTTTAGACTCAGATCTGGCTTAAGTCCTGAGGCAAATCATTCAAGTTCTCAAGCTTCTGTTTCTCACCTATGAAATGACAATAAGAAATAATACAGACTTTATGGGGCTGTATTCAGGATTAAGAGTAATAAATTACCTAGCAAGTTCGCCATAGTTCCTGGCACATGGTAGACATCTAATAAATGGAATATATCATTTTTGTAATTTATAGGGAAAGCTATGGAAAGATTTTTATGCTAAACCACAACATTTACATGGGTTTCTGCCCTTATTTCAATTTTACTTCTTTAAAAATTACTTGTGCCTTTTGATACTTCTTTCTTAACATTTACAACACCAAATCTTAGATATACTAATAGCAAGAAATCTACTGGGTAACAGATAAGAATGGAAATATGAGGTCAAAGAAGCATGTGTAAGTATCTAAGGAAGAAAGTGACTGCCACTCCTGAAGGCCTTTCATTCCATCAGCCTTCAACAATGACATACTACATGAAGCCATAGGTCGCTGTGGCAGAACCAGAGACCTGTGCACCCGGGACGAGACCTACCAACACTCAGAAATGATGCAAACACAGAAAGACACAGGGAAGACTCAAAAGGACAAATATCTCTTTTGAGAAATGTCCGCCCATACTCTGGCAGCCAGGGGAAAGAAAACTTAACCCTACTGTGACTGAACAACTTTTATTTCTGGAACGAATAAATCATACCGAATTTAACCATTTTGTACTGCAGAACATGTGGCTCCACGTGCTTTCTTTTTACAATGTAAATGTTGATGCTACCAAAAGTCTTGGAGTCTTTTCTCCTTCAGAAGCAACTCAGTACAGGAATAATGAATACAGAAGCTTCAAATTCCAGCTCTTTCCTTGACTAGCCATGTGATTTTAAATAATTACTCATGCACTCCAGTTTTCTCTTGTGTAAATTGGGGATAATAAGCATTCGACTTCACATCTGCTTTGAAGATGAAGTCGTTTCATACATACATACATATATGTTCGTGTACTGAAAAAAAATAACACTTGACTCAGGAGGCAAGAATATAGCTAGCTCAAGATCTGCTTCGGTGAATTCAAGTCCAGCCTGGGCAACTTAGTGAGACTGTCTTGAAAATGTGGAATGTGGGTTGGGGAAGATAGTTCAGTTGTAGTGACTAGCCTGGCATGTGTATGACTTTGAGTTTAAGCCCCAGGGCCCATACTTAAACCTCCCCAAAGAAAAAAGTCCTTTATACAAGGAAAGCACCCCAGGTGGTAACTGCTCTAGCAGCTAAGAATGAAATTTGACTTATTCTTAGCTGCAATAGGGCATGCGTGCTATCATGTTCTTGACTTTTACTCCTAAATCATTTTTTAAATTACTATATTGCATCCATCTGTATTGACAGTGGTGATGCCTCTGTGTTTTTGCATGGCTTCTTCATAATTTTATGACATATCCTTAAGCATATTAAATGTCACACATTACTGTGTTGTTGCTTTCAATGTGGATTTTTGTAATTGCAACTGGAAACTATTTTTTTTGTTTTGTTTTGTTTTTTGAGACAAAGTTTCTCTGTGTAGCCCTGGCTGTCCTGGAACTCACTCTGTAGACCAGGCTGGCCTTGAACTCAGAAATCCACCTGCCTCTTCCTCCCAAGTGCTGGGATTAAAGGCATATGCCACCACTGCCCAGCTTGAAAACTCTTTTAAAAAATATTTTTTTCTTATTCACTTTACATCCTGCACACTGCCCTGCCTCCTCTTCACCAATTCCCACAGTCCCTCCCCCAACCCTCCTCCCATTCTCCTCTGAGTGTATGGGGGCCCCTAGGTATCCCCCACCCTGGTATCAAGTCTCTGCAGGGGTAGGAGAATCCCTTCCCACTGAGGCCAGACAAGGCAGCCCAACTAAGAAGAACATATCCCAGAGAGGCAACAGCTCCTGGGGTAGCCTCCATCCCAACCCCACCCCACCCCACCCCCGCTCCAGTTGTTTGGGACCTTCATGAAGACCAAGCTGTACATCTGCTAAAGGAAGCTCTTTCCTGGTCCACATGCTTTCCACACACTTGTTCCCTAGTGATTGCTGCAAGGCCTTCGATTTCTCTAAAGTCTGACAAATTCAAAAGGCGGTTACTTCATCTGTCAAATTTCCTTCAAGGAATTTCCCCCACCTCTTGTTTTCTTTCTTCTTTTGCTGTTTTGTTTGTTTATTTGTTTGTTTGGGGTTTTTTGTTTTTGTTATTTTCAACAAGGCATTTAAAATGTTCATGGAAGCCTGTGTTTCCATTTTTTTTTCTACCACCACTTCTCCTCTTTTATTATTTTTTTCCTCACCACTAGATTTGTTAATATTTAACTCCCTGTAGTTTTGTCCTTAAGGGCAGATGGTTAACCATCAGGGTACCTGCACAGCTAGCCTAGCTCCAGCATGTAATCAACAGCCAATAGATATTGATACTGTTGATAGCAGTGAATAACCAAGGGGTAGGCAGAAGTCCTCAGACTACAAAAGCACACACTAAGGCCACATTTCTTTAATAGTCAAGTTAAGAAAACCACACATCTACAGGCTATAACCTTTGAGAAACCAGCTTCTCCATGCGATTGGCCTCCTGGGGGCCATTACTGCTCCACTGATTCAGTCCTTGTGGTCTTGTTATCACTGGGTCCCAGAGAGTCACTCCTGTCATGTGGTAATGCTTCATTCTGTACTATTAGGTTCTCTTCTGAGAGTGGACTTTGAGTGCTCTCTTAAGTCTCCAAAGCATGCTATTGCAGGAGTAAAGCAGTTAAGGACTTGAGCTATGTAGTTCAATGGAAGAGTGTTTGCCCAATACAAATAAGGAACTGGGTTGACCCCCAGAACCACAAAAAGTGATTGATTGATTGATTGATTGATTGATTGATCAATTGACAAAAATATGCTGCAGATTTTTATTATTTTTTGTTTGTTTGTTTGTTTGTATTTGTTTCTTGAGAGAGTGTCTCACTGTGCAGCCCTGGCTGTCCTGGAATTCATTATGTAGAGTTACAGAGATCCACTCAGCCTCCTGAGTGCTGGGATTAAGAGCACTTGCTGACACCATGCCCAGCAGATTTGGATGTGAAAAAACAAATATACTATGGATGCCAGCAACTATTGGAACACCCAATATGCAATGGCCAATTTACCTCAACTAGCAGAAATCTCCAGACAGCTTCACACTCTAGACCAGAGCCCTAAGGACTGTGGTAAGAAAGAAATCAGTTAGACAGGCAGCAGGGATCCCCGGTACCTCATGTCATTCCTCAAAAAGCAGTTATAAAGAGGAAATTGGTGGTGAAAATTCCCATCAGGGCTCAGACAAGTCAATGATGATACATTAGCAATAATGATCTAAGGTCTGAGTTACTATGTCTTTAATAAAACTATGGGAAAGATACTGATGATCCCATCCAGACAGTGTTCTAACAACTTGGCTCCAACTTAAAGCATTTTTATATACTTCATCTCCAGACAAGGGTAAGATCTATACAATCTTAGTGCTATATTTCACCCTGTCTCTCCCTCCCTCCCTCTCCTCCTTTCCCTTCCCTCTTCTTTCCTCCCTCCTCCCCTCCTTCCCTTTTTGTCCTTAAATCAATTACTTTGGAAGAGAAGTGGGAGCCTAAATCCATATTCCAGGGATAAATACTGTTCTCTCTGATCCTGAAAACAATAACAAAGCAAAAAACAAACAAACAAACAAACAAACAAAACACTAGCTGATAAATGCCACTTATATTTCGGAGCCAAGGTTGTCAGCTTACCAGAGACTTCAATCTTCTCCAAAAGCAAGAAGGAGATATTTACTGAATGCCTATGAAAAGAAAACACGTCTGGGGTAGGGGGTTGAGGTGGCATTTGGCTTTAATCCCAGTACTCAAGAGACAGAGACAGGTAGATCTCTGTGAGTTCATGGCCAGCCTCATATTTCAGTTTCAGGACAGCCAGAGCTACATAGTGGGATTCTATCTCTAAATAAACAAACAAACAAACATCCTGTTTATTTGAATGCAGGTCTAGAGAACAAAGGGTGGTAATATTTTGATAATATATTACACCTTTTTGCAACCACCTTTAGAATGAGTGAAATGACTGTGCTTTTCTGACTGGGTGACTTCTAGCCCTGGCTTTTAATTTCTCATTCAAAGAGCTCTGAGGGTATAAGAGGGCTATTGACTGTCTCACTTTGCAACTTCTATTTATTTATTTATTTATTTATTTATTTATTTATTTTGGCTTTTCGAGACAGGGTTTCTCTGTGTAGCCCTGGCTGTCCTGGAACTCATTCTGTAGACCAGGCTGGCCTCAAACTCAGAAATCCGCCTGTCTCTGCCTCCCAAGTGCTGGGATTAAAGGCGTGCACCACCACCGCCTGGCTAATCTTTTTTTATATGTAATAATATATGACACCCCAGAAGAGGGGTCAGATCTCATTACAGATGGTTTGAGCCACCAAGTGGTTGCTGGAATTTGAACTCATGACCTTCAGAAGAGCAGTCATTGCTCTTAACCACTGAGCCATCTCTCCAGCCCCGCAACTTTTAAACGATTTAATGCAAAATTCCAGGATAAGCCAAGTCCTCTCGGCATCCTCTTACAGAATAGTGCACCTACTGTGTGGTGAGGGTCTGGGTTAGCTCTTGTCCACAACACCAGATGCTTCTCTTTTTTCTGGGGATTTTGTTTCATTTCTTTTGAGCCAGGGTTAGCTGTGGTGCCAAGACTGGCTTTGGAACTTCCTGTGTTGTCTAAACTGACTTTATTTGTAACCTTCATGCCTCAGTCTCCAAGTGCTGGGCTTACAGTCATTAGTGGCCATTATGTGAGCCTGAACTTGGTTTCTTAATTGACTCAATTAAATCAGCTCTTAAGTGACAGTTGAGCTGATTATTCAGTTGAGTTGAGGTTGTCATACTTGAAATCCATTCAGTTATTCATTTTTATTACTTTCCTGTCATTTCCCCTTTATATCCTTTAAAACATTAATATCTAGCAAGAATAATTTTTTTGTGTATTTGACAATACTGCTCAACTGCTTGGCCGAACACTTTTGGAATCATTTTATCAAATTCTATAATGGATCCAGAGGTTTTTGATGGGAACATGCTGCATCTGTCAATTAACATGAGAAGTGTCTTAACTTTTACGAGTTTGCCTCTGCAGTCATTTTTTAAAAAGATTTATTTATTTATTTATTTATCTTTTTTTTTTTTAAAGATTTACTTTATTTATTTTATGTGTATGAGTACACTGTAGCTGTACTGATGGCCATGAGCCATCATGTGTGTGGCTGCTGGGAACTGAACTCAGGACCTCTGCTGGCCCTGCTCGCTCCGGCTTAATTCACTGTAGCTGTCTTCAGATGCACCAGAAGAGGGCGTCCAGTCTCATTACGGGTGGTTGTGAGCCACCATGTGGTTGCTGGGATCCGAACTCAGGACCTTCGGAAGAGCAGTCCGTGCTCTTACTCGCTGAGCCATCTCGCCAGCCCTATTTATTTATTATATGTAAGTACACTGTAGCTGTCTTCAGACACCAGGAGAGGGCATCAGATCTCATTAAGGATGGTTGTGAGCCACCATGTGTTGCTGGGATTTGAACTCAGGACCTTTGGAAGAGCAGTTAGTGCTCTTAACCACTGAGCTATCTCTCCAGCCCATTTGTTTTAAAAATGTTGTTTCATTGATGTTTTAATAGCTTGCAAGAACTTCCAAGTTATCCTGCCCAGTGCCTCACTGTTAAGGTGAAGCATTGGAGAAACTGCAGGTGTTTCCGTTAGCTTGGACGTGTCCATCTCACTGGCTGCTCTCAGTACCTGACAGTTTTGCAGTAGCCGGGATGCTTTATTTGTATTTCATGTTACTTTGAATCACATTTTAGTTTCCCTTTTTGCCAATGTTTACTTATCGTTAGTTCTGGAAGTCACACTATCATAGTTTTAAAAATGGCATTAAACCGGGCATTGGGGTGCCAAAGGGCACCTTGGCTTTATTTGTCTTTTAAAGGGATGTATTTGCTAGCTTTGCTCTACTCCTTAAATTTGTACTGAATCTCTTAGGTTTTTTTTCCTTTTTTAACCTTTCATGTTTTGTTCTCATTGTTATGTTGCTACAGATGAAGCCAACTTCCCAGTATGCTTCACCACAGAGTTAATATTCCCAGCCCTTTGCTTTTTAGTGTGAAGAAAACCCAACAATTTTTAAGGTGTTTTAAGGCTGAATGTTGAATTTAGTCACATGTCATTTAGGGCTTTTGTTGAGATGATTTGTGGTTTTATTACTGAAGTGGTTGCTATGTGGGATTTATTTAGACAGTTTTCTTTTTGCCAAAGTAGTCCTTGGTCCAGGGGATTCCTCTCCTTGCTGGTCTTGAACAGTCACCACCCATCCCTGCTTACTACTTCCCAGGTTTGTCTCCGCATGGAAGTTATCACTATCCTCTCGGATTCGCTTATTTGTGTTTGTGTTTTAACATTCTCAATGAGAGCTGAGATTCTTGTACACTTTAACTCAAAGAATCCTTTCTCTTTACATTTTTTAAGAAAAAAAAAAGTATTTCCAAACAAGTAAGGAGATGAAAATAAGAAATAACACTTGGATTCCAGTACAGTTGGACCCTGACCCAGTTGTTCATCCCTTTGGGTCTTTCTCTATAAAATGAGGAGTCTGTGTAGACTTTGCCTCTGGTATTCTTGGCCTATCCTTTCATTTTTGACTAAGACATAAGAAAGCATTTAGATGTCAACAACTGAACTAACACTGTTTCATTACATGCATTCACTGTATCTCTGTGTGCATCAGTGCTCTTGGGTAACGTGTGGATATTGGGTCAAACTCTGCTTCCATCTCGTGGGGCCAGTGAACAGAAGAATCAAGCTGTCAGGTTGGGCAGCAAGCACTTTTACCAGGTGAGTCATTTTGTTAGTCTTAGCATTGAGGCCCTCCGGAAGGTGAAGCCAAATCAAAGGCCTTGGAAGCCAAGAAGGCAGTGCTGGGAGGCATCTCCAGACACAGAAAGAAAATCTGCATGTCACCCACCTTCCAGTGGCCCAAGAGCCTGAAGCTCTGGAGGCAGCACACATACCTTGGAAAGAGAGCTCAGGAGAAACAAATTTGAGCACTATGCTATCATCAAGGTCCCCTTCAGTCAAGAAAGATGTCAGTACACTTGTGTTCACTGTGAATGTCAAGGCCAATAGAGCTGTATCAGGGCCCAGATCTTAATAGGCACCCAGACCTTAGCACGTGACTTCACGACAGAAGTACCATTCAGGCTGTAAAACTCAGCACATAGACAGAACCACCTGCCAGAATGAAAATTAAAGTATGTCAACCCATAACATGGGTTTTGTGCTTAAAAGCTCAGCCTGAGAAAGGCTCAGTGCTACACGGGGGTCACTGGCCGACTAATTAATAAAGCCTTTCTGTTGACTTAAACCCATGTCCAAGCAGTCTTCTCCAGTGGATAACCCACAATGACACCAAATCAAGCAGGCCGTGAAGAAACTCTGACACTGCTGTGGCCAAAGTCAATGCCTGAGGGAGGGAAGATGTGTGGTCCATGGCTCCTAATCCCGATGCTCTAGATGTTGCCAAGAACACTGGGATCATCGAAACTGAGTCCAGCAGGTTAATTCTAAATATATGTTTTCATCATAAAAAGGAAAGGAAGAAATGATGATGATTAATGTCAAAAATTCTGACTTAACCTGGTAGGCATATTTTTCTGTCTCCTGAAAATGATAGAAAGGGGCATTTTTAGAAAGGTATAAGTCTATAGATGAGAGAAGATCTGGAGAAAGACTACTGCTGACAATGAATGCTAAAGAAAAGAAACCGAATGCCTTCACATCTACTGCTAGTAATGTTAGAAGCGGCATCAACTTTAGCTTGTATGTCAGTACTCGTTCCAAGCATAAGAACAGCTGTAGGGGGCTGGAGAGATGGCTCAGCAGTTAAGAGCATTGACTGCTCTTCCAGAGGTCAATTCCCAGCAACCACATGGTGGCTCACAACCATCTGAAATGGGATCTGATTCCCTCTTCTGGTTTGTCTATAAACTTTTACAGTGTACATATATATATATAAAATAAATAAATCTCTAAAAAACACATATACACAGTGCAGGCATTTACTGTAATGTCACTTTACAAGCACAGTATTGTCTAATCCCCAGTTAAGTGTCATTCCTAGTCTCATAGCACAGATGAGGAGACCAAGATTTTTCAAAGTGACACCCCCTAAGGAGACAAAGCTAGGATTTGATCTGTATAGGTATTTCTCCAAAGATAATTGCAAATGATCAATAAAAATACAAAAAGAGGGCTAGAAAGATGTCCCAGTGGTTAAGAGGGTATATTACTCTTTCAGAGAACCAGACTTCAATTTTCCAGCCATATATGAGCATAGCTCCCAACTGCCTATAGCTGTACCTCAAAGGACAACCCCCTCTTTTTGGTCTGGCCATTGTGAGCACCTGTACTTATGTGCATGAATGATCATAGCAATTTTTTTCTGAATGAATCATGCAAAAAAAAGTGAGGGTAGGGGCTGGTGTTTATACATTTAATTCTAGCTGTTTTCCAGTAGGTATGTGGCGACAAACCATTTTGATCTCATGTGCATTCTACTAATGGTTTATGATACTGGATGGGTTTTGTTAACAGGCCACGAAAACCTCATAAATCAGCCTTGATTGGGGCATGTAACTCTTATGTGGTGTTGAATTCTGCCTGTTAATCATGTGGTAAGAAGTTCTGAGTTAATTTTCTTAGGAAATGGTTACTCTATAATAGTTTTCATCCTTGTGCTTTGATTTTGCCATCAGGTTAGCTATCTGAAGTGAGAGTGTCTTTCCCTCCTCTTCCGGTTTCCCAGATGATTGTGTAACCAGGTTGATTCTGAATGCTTACAGGGATTTCCCGTGACACCACCTGAGCACTGAGATTTCAGGAATGTTTTTAAATAGTGATTTCAATTTCCTTAATAGTTTCAGGCTACTTCAAGATATCTACTTCCTGTTGGGTGGGTCTTAGTCATTTTTATTGTACAATTGTATTTACCCATGTTTTGCTTAATATCTTTCTTGGATCCCATGCTTCCTGTAATGCTTCTATAATGTTCCTTTTAGAGAACTCCATTTAGAAAAAAACCCATAGATGACATAAATGTTCTGGCTTCCTTTCACCTGAGAGGGTGCTCACTCACCCCCGTCCTGAGGGCTCTTGCCCTGGGTTTGGGACTTGAGTGGCTCTCTCCCTGGGTTTGGGACTTGAGTGGGTTTTTTTCCTTAGAGTGGGTTTGTTTGGTTTTGTTTTCTTTCCTTTCTGCACTTGCAAACCGAGGCGTGCCTCCGTCGGTCCTCTAGGCTTTCTGAAATCAACTGTCACTCAGAGGCTCTTCCCTGAAGGAATGGTGCTATTGACTTCTGCTTTCCATACTTTTTTTCAGTTCTCAGAAGTTGAACGGAACAGTGTCTAGGCATAAGTTTCTTTGCATTTATACTACTTAGATTGTGTGTGCTTTATTTTAAATAATAGCTTTATTGAGATAGAATGTGTATGCCATAAAATCTAGCCTGTTCAAATGTACAGTTCAGTAGCTTTGGGTATATTTACAGAGTTGTGAAACCTTTTATCTAATTTTAGAACACTTTCACCAGAAAGAAACTCTACACTCACTACGTGTCGCTTTACTAACCCGCCTACACCCTTAGCAATCACTAATGCACCTCCTGTCTATACAATTACCCATGCCAGACATTTCATATAAATACGATCATTCAGCAAGTGATTTAAGTGGCTTCCTTTATGTGGCATCCTTTCAGGTTTCACTCATATAACATACTCATATTTAAAGTTAGTAAAGGTACCTTGTTCATTTCTTAGGGCCAGATAATAGTCTGTTCTGGAGAGCTCTTGGGTCTGCTTCTATCTGGGCTAGGACAAGTGGGCTCAGGCAGGAATTTGACTTTGGGTCAGGACAAGAAAGTAGGCTCAAGATCTTGATCATCTTGATAAGTCCCTGAATACCACAGGGATTTTGTTTATTGTCTTGTTTGTTCCTTGACTGTTTTTGTTTATTGCCGTATTTACTCATGGACCTAGAACTGACGTTATTATTTGCATGAACTTAGAACGGTATAACAGCAGACTGGAAAAAAAAAAACCTACTTCAGCCTCAGCACTGGCTGGAGTCATGTTATAATGTTGTCTAGTTGTCTTTTTCTTTTCAGTCCTTGCTCCCTCCCTTGAGAACCTGTTGACTGACTGAGCTAGCTTGGTCAGATGGTGCCTCAATGTTGGAGCTCAAGTATTAGGGATACAGTGAAAAACATTGTGTGTGTGGGGGGGAAGGAGTGCATGCGAAGGAAAATAAAGATTTGGGCCAGCAGTAAATAAACCCTGTAAAAAGGGACAAGGTAATGGTAGAATGCTTTCTTGTTTGTGTTTAGAGTTATGCTAAAATCTAAAGGAGTGGAGATCATTCTCACAGATGTTTTTAGTCTTTGGACCCTGACTAAAGGTAAACTAGAGATAGTTTAGACTGTAGACATGAGAGAATGGGTTTCAGAAAAGCAGTCCTCCCCGCCTATCAGGGATGCTTTGGGGAAAGAGAAGGAAAGTGCTTGTAAGCTGTTCCAGAGCTCTCCTAGGGAGAGGAGGAAGTCAGGAGACATCCTCCTTCCTCTCTGGCTCCTACTGGGGGAATGCTTAGTTCTGCTTCTGGGTCTCTTAGGTAGGGTCCCTTTGGTGACACATCTAGTTCTCTTCTCTATTGTCTGTCCTTGGCACACCAATCTATCCATGTCTGTCAGTTTATGTCTGCATTTTCATTTCATTGCTTGGTTGTTGTTCTGTGTTTCACATTCAAAGGAAAAAATGGTTAAAACTTTATTTGCTGGTTGTTCACCCCTTGATTTAGTCTTAATTCATTTAAAAAAAAAAAAAGGCAGTCTGAACTGACACAACAAAAACTGATAAGCTGCCTTTGGAGGCCTGCACCTGTAGCTATGAGTCTAGCACAGCTGGAGAAGCCCTGCCATGGGGCTCATTGTCTGTAGGAGCCTCTCTTAAAGGGGCCTGCAGCGTCTCCTCTCAGGGCTTCTTTAGACAGGAAGCTGATAGCTGTTTCTTCTACAAAAATCTCTGTGACTGTGATTATTGGGTTCAGCAGGTGACAAAGTGCTCCTCTTTTGAAATTACAACTAGAAAAAGTAAGAAAATTTTGTCTGGTCTAAAAAAGTAAATGTGTGTAGCCACTTCATGTTTGTTTCTGATTGATTTTAAATGTATAAATATGTTCTGCATGTCTTGGTTATGGATTATTGGCTTATAAGTTATATTGGGTATGATTAGAAATTTGTAACATAAGTAACAGAAAGTTGGGTTAAAACCGGTAACTCAGCCTGGAGAGATGGCTCAGTGGTTAAGAGCACTGGCTGCTCTTCCAGAGTCCTGAGTTCAATTCCCAGCAATCACATGGTGGCTCACAACCATCTGTAATGGGATCCGATGTCCTCTTCTGGTGTGTCTGAACACAGCTACAGTGCATTCATGTACATAAAATAAATAAATCTTTAAAATAAAACAAAACAAAACAGGTAACTCAGGGTTGTACTCATTCTAAACAACAACACATGGCATGAGCTAACCCAGGGAAACAGGTCTCTAAAGATACTTCTAAATGGGGATAATATTTTATGTAATTCTTGTCCTAGAAACCAGTCCTATAAAAGACAGAATTTAAGATAATGTCTCTTTAATGAGGTATTAAAAGCTGCACTGGCATTCATTCATATATAAGAACTGGCAACCGAACTTTGTAACATAAAAATAATGCACTTGGTATTGATTTTAGAGAGAATGGATTGTTTACACTGTTGAAAATTGAGTTTTGCTTTCCAAAACTATGGTTATGCTCTGATATTGCAAAAGAAACTTAAAATTTATAGTTAAACTGCCAATGTTCCATTAGCTGCCATTTACAACTCAATCACAACTTCAAGATTTTAATTCTCCTTGGGACTCACCCATATTTATAATTAAGAAAAAATCAGGCAAGTGGAGATTACTGCAAAATTTACGAAAGGTTAATGAAACAATGGAATTTATGGGAGCAATCCAACCTGGCTTACCCACTCCAGCTGCCATTCCAAAAATATACGTATAAAATTATTAGTGTGTGTGCGTGTATTCGCACATGCATGTGGAAGCCAGTGGTCAAGGTTGTGTGTGTCTTCCTCTTTGACTCCCAGCTTGTTTTCTGAGATAATGTTTCTCACTGAGCTGGGAGCATTCCATCTCTTCTGGCTCTCAGGAGAGAGTGCTGGGGACTGCAGGATTGATATGGACACCACTACACCCAGCTTTTTACATGAGTTGTAGGGATTTGAATTCAGGTTGTCCTGTCTGCTTTACCTCCTATATACATTACCCTCTGAGCCTAGGCCACTTCTTTTCTTTTCCTTTTGCTTCCTTCCTTCCTTCTTTCTTTCCTTCCTTCTATTTTTTTTTTTTATTATTTTATTTTATTTTTTTCCTAAGACAGGTTTCTCTATGTAGTCCTGGCTGTCCTGGAACTACCTCTGTAGAAGACTCTGGCCTTGAGCATTTAAGAACCATCCTTAAAAAATAAGGTTTGAGGGGCTGGAGAGATGGCTCAATGGTTAAGTGCACTGACTGCTCTTCCAGAGGTTCTGAGTTCAATTCCCAGCAACCACGTGGTGGCTCACAACCATCTGTAATAGGACCAGATGCCCTCTTCAGGTGTGTCTGAAGACAGCAACACTGTACTCTCATACATAAAATAAATAAAAATATCTTTAAAAAAATAAATAAATAAGGTTTGAGCCAGGCGGTGGTGGCGCATGCCTTTACTCCCAGCACTTGGGATGCAGAGGCAGGCAGATTTCTGAGTTCGAGGCCAGCCTGGTCTACAGAGTGAGTTCCAGGACAGCCAGGGCTATACAGAGAAACCCTGTCTCGAAAAACTAAAATAATAATAATAATAATAATAATAATAATGTTTGAGAAAAATGAAAGTTCAATTGTTCAGCTGTTTTGCAGGCTGTTCTCTTTTTCTTAGACTAAATAACTCCTTTACCCAGGTCTTTGGGTTTCCCCCATTCTCTAGCCTCTATTCTGCTGTTGAATTTATCTCCATGTTTTAATATGATTATATTTTTCAGCTCTAAAAATTTCACTTTACTCTTTTTATTTCTTCATTAATGTTCTCTCTCTTTCTTTTTCTATGTTTTTTGTTTTTTTTTTTAAGACAGCATCTGACTATGTAGCCTTGGCTGGCCTGGAACTCACAGAGATCCACCTGCCTGTCTCCTGAGTGCTGGGATTAAATGTGTGGGCTACCCTGCCCTGTTCTTGGTCAGATAATTATTACATCACTGTATCATTTTTTGTTATTGTTGTTTTTTTAGATAGATCTATTTATTTTGTTTTGTGTATGTGTTTGTCTGCATGTATGTATGTGTACCACCTACATGCTTGGTACCCAAGGAGGTCAGAAGAAGTCAGCAGATCTAGAACTAAAATTGTAGATGGTTGTGATCCATCATGTTGGTGCTGAGGGTTGAACCTGGGTCCTCTGCAAAAGCAGGCAGAGCTCTTAATTGCTGAGTCATCTCACCGCCACTTCTGTATTCTCAGCTTGTCGTCTATGTCTCTTCCCCTCCCCCTGTCCCATACAGCTCAAGATCTTCTTAGTTCTTGATATTTTTCTGCTGTATCAATGATACTTGGAGTATTGTGCTACAAGATTTAGGATATTTTAAAGTCCTCTCTTTTAGCTGCCTTTTTCTGAGACACTGCTAGCAAGGTCAGTAGGGAAGGGGCAGGCACTACCTACCACAGCCAGTTTGGTAGATAGTGAAGCCCAAGTCCTCCAGTTTGTTTAGATTGACACTGAGAGAGAAGGCTTTAGAAGTGATAACATTATAGGCCGCATCCTAGGGAAGGAGGGAGGAGCTTCCTTACTCTAAGTAGAAATCTAGGCTCCCTGCTAAGTTTTTGTTGACATGGACAGTGGGACAAACAATTTCCTTTGATTTTGGCTGACTCAATCAATTCTTGTCCCAGAGTTTTCTGTATTCTCTGCTGCCCCGTCATCTAGAGAGAGGTGTTTTGATGGAACATTTTTGCTGTTTTGTGCTTTGGTCTGGGCCACTGGTATTTCCAGGTTCACTTTCAAGTGTGGGACATATAAGGCCAAAGAAAACCCAGAGAACTCATCTTTGTGCCATTCCTTGAGTCCCAAGGCCCCTGCTTAGTCTATTTGCTTTCTGCCAGAAGCCTCTTCCTCTGTTTGTTTTCTATGTAATGTCTGGGACTCTTAGCTGTACTGAGAACAGTGAACAGTGTGTCTTCATAAGTAAGCCTTTTTATAAATAGAATTATAGTTTAATTACTAGGAGTTATTAATAGCTCAAGGAACTTTGAAGTTAATCCTTTCTTAGTTAAAAATAACTTCTTAATTTATCATTTTATAAATTAAAGCCTTATATAAGGGTTTGCTTTAAGTAAGAAATGCCTATAGATTATTTACATATTTCTGAATGTACTGTAACTGTCCCTGTAGCATTTAAATTCTTCTTTTTCAAAATCTAATCTTATTTAAGCATCTCTACTCAGAATCACTGTATAGTAGCATTGCCATTTCAATGTTATAAAAGAATATTCTTGGATTACCTCATCCCAATTTTTTAAAAAAGATTTATTTTATGTGAGTACACTGTCACTGTCTTCAAACACACCAGAAGAGGAATACAGATGGTTGTGAGCCACCATGTGGTTGTTGGGAGTTGAACTCAGGACCTCTGGAAGAGCAGTCAGTGCTCTTAACCCTGAGTCATCTCTCCATCCCCATCTCAATTTTATAACATCTGATAACCAAGAATTTTTTCTTTAAAAAGAATTTCAGAGAATAAATCCTTTTACATATACTAATTAATATTCAGTCCTTCCTCCTTCCAATTAACTTCACTTATTCCCAAAGTTTTACTTAAGTGAATTCACATTAATTGCTTGATAGGTCCTATATCATTAATTGCTTAATCTTTCAGATTAGTTTTATTTATTTTATCTGTATGAGTGCTTTGCTGACTTGTACAGCATGGGTATGCCTGGTGTCTGAGGAGGTCAGCAGAGGACATTGGACCTCTGGAACTGGAATTATGAATAGTTATGAGCTACCTTGTGGTTTTGAGAATAAAACCCAGGTCCTCTGCAAAAACAAGAACTGTTACCCCTAAACCATTTCCCCCCACCCCTAGTCTTATAGATGTTAATGCTACTTTAATTTTTAACTCTCTAGCAACATAAAATTCAGTTACCACGAATCCTCTGATTTATACAAGTCCCTATTCCATAATAAAAGCTTTTAAATATAAAAATAAGACCTGTTTACATTTTCCTTGCAGTAAATTTTCTTGCAGACCCACCAAAACTGCCCTGATGGAAGGTTTATGTTAAACTGTTTTTTCTTATTTATTTATTTATTTATTTATTTATTTTTAAAAGATTTATTTATTTATTATATGTAAGTACACTGTAGCTGTCTTCAGACACACCAGAAGAGGGCATCAGATCTCATTACGGGTGGTTGTGAGCCACCATGTGGTTGCTGGGATTTGAACTCATGACCTTCCAAAGAGCAGTCAGTGCTCTTCCCTGATGAACCATCTCACCAGCCCTAAACTGTTTTTTCTTAGGAACATATTCCTTCTTTGAAAATTCCTTTCCACCGGTCAGTGGTGGCACTCGCTTTTAATCCCAGCACTTGGGAGGCAGAGGCAGGTGGATTTCTGAGTTTGAGGCCAGCCTGGTCTACAGAGTGAGTTCCAGGACAGCCAGGGCTACACAGAGAAACCCTATCTCGAAAACAAAACAAAACAAAACAAACAAACAAATACCCCCCCCAACAAAAAACAAAAAAAAGAAAAAGAAAATTCCTTTCCAAGAATACTAATCTACCCAAATTCTATTAAGTCAACATTTTAAAATGTTTATTTTATAGAGACAAAGTTTCTCTGTGTAGGCCAGGCTGGCCTGAAACTCAGCAGTCTGCCTGCCTCTGCCTCTGGAATGTTGGGATTAAAAGTGTGGGCCACCATGCTCAGCCAAATTTTAGTAATTTTAAATTTTTTCCCTTTCAATGTTCTACTTTCTGATGATAAAAACCATCTTTTGGTCTCAAACTTTGAGTTAAACTAATTGTAACACTAAAAAGTATTACAAGTGAAGATTTTTAAGCTTCTTTTTTTGTTTGTTTTTTTGTTTCTTCTTTTTTTGTTTGTTTTTTGTTTTTTTTTTGAGACAAGGTTTCTCTGTGTAGCCCTGGCTATCCTGGAACTCAGAAATCTGCCTGCCTCTGCCTCCCAAGTGCTGGGATTAAAGGTGTGTGCCACCTTTAAGCTTTTTAAAGCTTATTTTTAAGCTTCTTAATAAATATGCAAATATTTAGCATTTTTGAGAATTGGGTACTATAATTTCACCTGTAAAGTGATGAAGAACAAGAACTGCCTAAACAAGAAGTATGTAACACTAAGGCAGTTAAAAGTGCTGATGTGAAGGTAATTATCACTGGCCACTCACCCATGGAAATCAGGACCTTGCTGTGCACATTTAAAATACTCATACATTGTAAATTTGTGTAGAAATAATCGGGCAGGGAAGAACAATTCACATCTATCCATTACCATCATTTCAACTGGCTTTAAAAGTGCCTCCCTCTCCCATTTTAAAACATTTTTTAGCTTGAAATTACAGTACCTTTCTCATGGTGGCTGTATAGGGAGAGAGGAGCTTATTATTTTTAAGCTCAAGGAACTAGCTTTATATTAGAAACATACCCAGAGAAGTAAACCCTGATTTTCTAAATCTTGTCATTTGGTTTATATGGTAGTTTCGCGCTACAAGTGCACATTTTCAGAAGCCCGTGCCTTATCAAGCGGGCAGCCGTCCGCCCACACCCATCTGCCTTGTGCCTGGGAAGCTGGAACAGTCGACTGTAGGACGAGCGGCCCGTTGGGTGTCGCAAGGCTCTGGGCTTCGCGGTCCTCCCGGGGGTACACCAGTGTCCTTCGGGCACGTCATCTGCCGGAAGGGCCCTGCATCTGGGCGTTCACACTCGGGCAGGGCAGTGGAGGCCGCGACTGAGCCCCAGGCTGGGTTGTGGGGGCTGCAGCGGGCGCGAGAACGTGTGAGGCGGACGCGGGGCCGAGGCCTCGACCCCAGGACCCGGGCTTGGGGGAAACCGCTGCTGCGCGCCGCCCGACTTAGGCCCGCAGGCCCAGGCCGCAGTTTTCCCAGCCCCGTCGCCGTTACCAAGGCGACCGCCGCCGAAGATTCCCGCGCCGGGCTCCGCCCCCCGGCCAATCGGACCGGCGCTCGCCCGAGCCCGGATTCTCTTTGTTCCGCAGCCATTTCAGGCCCCGGACAGGAGGCAGCGCCGCTTCGGCAGAAAGGCCCGAGCGCCGGAGGCCTCTGGGATGGTGTGGGACCGGGTAGGTGGACGTGAGGGTGCGTGGCCCCGGGCGGAGGTGCGGAAGCGGCCGAGCGAGCTCAGACTGGCCGCCGTGCCGAGGGCACCGAGCTCCGCTGTCCGCCCTCCTGGACCTGGCCTGGCCGTTTGGAGCCCGCCGGCGACGGCGCGGTTCTAAGCCCAACAGCTGCCGTCCCGGGCGGGGGCCCTGCGGGTCCCTGGCGGGGCAGGCGGCGCCCTCGGGGCGGGAGGTCGGTCCTGCGGCTGGAGGGAGGCCGGCGGGGCGAGCCGCCACGGTGCCTGTAAGGCCGCTCGGTGCGAGGGCCCGAGGTCGCCGGTCTTTGTCCCGGAGCCTCGCACACTCTGGTTTCTGCAGCCAGCGGATCCCGTCTCCCCTGAGGGCCTGCTAGCCTCGCGACCTGTGCACGTAATTTTAATGTTTATAACTACAGGTTTTGCTTAGGTCTGTGGGTTTTTGCACGTCTGCCTCTGTCCGCCCACGCCACAGGGAACGGCAGCGGAGGAACAGACCCGCCACCGCAATCAAACTGGTTTTTAGAAAGGCTTTCTTCCTCTTAGAAATGATCTCGCGGTGTTTAATTTTTTTTTAAATCACGTGGGGTTTGCAGGGATTGTTTACAGTTTCACTTTGTTATGCCAGTCGCGAACCAGCTGCTGTAACTGGTAGAAACAAAGTTGGAGGTTGTCCACTAATTGGGGAGATTGTATGAAGAAGCTTAGTATGTCCTGCTCTAAAACAGTGATGGCTTCAGTGAGTACGTAAGCGGCGCTTTTTCCCCCTAAAGAGAAGACACTTCTTAAAATGCAAAATATTCGGTGAAATCAGTATTTGGAACTGACCTGTCTGGCTGCAATGGGCACCTTCAGATGTGTTTAGGATTCCGAAAGTACCTGCTGGGTTTGAGTCTTCCTAATCGAAACTTTCACTTAAGTGTGGTGAGAAAGTGTACTTAATGAAGTAAGTAGTGGACGGTTTGGATTTGGGGGAGAAGTGATGATTTTTACTGCCCCACAACCCTGCGTCCCAGTGATTCTAGAGAATGGCTGTTCTGTGTGGAAATTTGCAACTGCAAAGGAAAAAATACTAGTTTAGAGGTGGTAGATTTCGTTTAAAATCCCTGACACTTGCAATGTGTGGGTGAATAGTGGTTTGGCAATTCGGCTTTTATTTGAGTCGGTGTACGTACAACTATTGCACTATGAATGTTTCGTCTTCCGTTTCTGAAGTGGGCCTCGGCCTTCCGTTAGCCTTGTGCTTTTTCCATCCTGCCCTGGCTACTGAATTCCTCCCACTGGAAGACCTATAGAAAATATTTTTGTATTTCTCCCTCAATTCCTAAAAACCTTTTTGCCATATTATAATATGAACAGAATAGAATTTTGTCTAAACAATATATTATCCTAGCAGTGACTATTCCCAGTATCAATATTTGTTATAGTCATTGTTTTCATGATTATTTTTTTTTACTTATGTTGAAGTGATTGTGTGCATTCAGTTTTCTTCAAAACTGAACAAATTATGTTGAAATTTGAATATGCTATATTTACAGGAATTTCATGTGTTTGTTAGCCATGCTGGCAAGCATTTTTCTTAGGCAAAGAAATCAGGTTCTAAGGAAGCCAAATCAAATTGCACATGAAGTAAGTTTAACCAGTATAAATGGAAGAGAGCAGTGGGGGCTGCCTTTCTTTGCAAGATACAATCTCAGCCCTGGGGAGGCAGAGGCAGTCTGTTCTCTGCGTTCCAGGCCAGCCTGGTCTACAGAGTGAGTTCCTGGACAGCCAGGGCTACATAGAGAAACCCTGTCTCCAAAAACAAACAAACAAAACAAACAGGAAAGAAAGAAAAGAATGTGGTATACGATGCCAAAGATTTGGCCCACTTCCACTCCTCCACCCTTCCCCCAAATGCTTACCTGCAAAGATTGAGAGAGCCAAACTTGAGTGTAACTGGTGATGTTTTCAAAATCGTGCCTCTTCAAAAAGGAAGGGTTGGAGTGAAATTTCTCACAAGATGAGGGAGGTCCTTCTTGGCTAGTGTTAGGAAGGCTTTAGCAGGATAGAGGAGTGAATTTGTTGTTGGAGGTGTGTGAGAGTGGGCGGACTGTGGTTAGGCAGGTAGAGGTTAGTGAAGGGAGGTTCTCAAAGCGTTTGTGTGGTTCTGACAGGTCTAGCCTAGGTACTGTTCTTAGAAGTGCTGGAGTTGGTGTGATGAGCAAGAATATTAGCTCTCAAGCATCTTCATGCTCAAATGAACTATTAAAACAGGAAATGAGGGTGGAGATTTGTCTTAAAAAAAAATAGTTTTTTTGAGACAAGGGCTCACTGTATAGCTTTGGTTGGCCTGGAACTTACTTTGTGGACCTGGCTGGACTCGTGAAGAACCTCTGCTCTCCCTTCCCACTCCCCCAGTGCTGGGATTAAAAGCATGCTCCACATGTGTTTGCCTTCAAATTTTTCTGAGATAAAATCCATACAAGAATGGTGGTCACATCTTATTTCTAAAAGGCAGTCAGTGACAGTGGAACTGTTTGAACTTGGTACTGAAAGGAGACAGGTGGCTCTTGGTGTGAAGAGTTTGAGTCAAGATGGTACAGTAATTTCTATAAGCCCTTTCGTGTATTTCCTACAAATGTGTATATTTACACTGTTGAAATTTTATTGCATAAGAAATTTTCTGCTTTTGTTTTAAACAAAGACATGCTATAAGCATTTTCTTAAGCTATCTAATATTGTTTGTTTTTTATGAATATGTAATGTTTGTGTGAATTTCTCATAATTAAAGTGTTTTTTTGTTTGTTTTTGTTTTTGGTTTGGTTTGGTTTGGTTTTTCCAGACAGGGTTTCTCTGTGTAGCCCTGGCTGTCCTGGAACTCACTCTGTAGACCAGGCTGGCCTCGAACACAGAAATCTGCCTGCCTCTGCCTCCCAGGCGCTGGAACTAAAGGCGTGCGCCACCATCGCCTTAAAGACTTTTTAATTGTTTTTTTTTTTTTGTAGTTATGTAAGCACTGCACATAAGACAATTAACTGCATTTTAGATGTTTCATTATGATGCTAGGTATCTTTCAAATTTCTGAATTCATATTGTCAGGCTGCTTTTGCTTAAGGCAAGTGTGATGGTTTGTATATGCTCGGACCAGGGAGTGGCATTATTAGAGGGTGTGTCCCTGTTGGAGTAGGTGTGTCACTGGGCGTGGGCTTTGTCCTAGCTTCTGGAAGTCAGTATCACTGAGGTGAAATCTTCTGGGAAGTGTTTTCTGTGAGCACAAAGAAGCTGTGTTCCAGAGATAGCCAAGGTTATACCTTGTGGACCAGGCTGTTCTGTCATGCTGTAGTTGTACTTGCTAATATATAAGAGTCACCCAGGTGGTACTGGTTTTGAAGGCAAGAAGGGGTCATGAAGAGAAGCTGAGGCTTGGCACTGTCAGAGGCCATGGAAGGTCATTGGTGAAGGTGCAGCCTTGGTTGCAGTTAATGGCACAGGACTGAAGGGGTCATGCAAAGGAGTTGAGACTTGGCACCATGAAGAGAACTTATGAGAGGCGATTGGTAAGGCCTAGCTGCAGCCAAAGACCCTAGCGTATTGGAGATACCAGTACCATGGGCTGATCACCAAGAACAGCTGCATCACTGGAGTGGGTCAACCTGAACTTAGAGTGCTACAGAGGGCAGAGCTGGAGAAATGATGACAGCTCTTTGGAGGGGTCCAGAAGTTCATGTGTGGACCTCAGACATTGAAACATGAAGCTGTGAAGTTGAAGTTGACTTGGAGACCCCAAGATGTTCGAGATGCCAGAGCTGTGGGCTATTTGCTGAGGAAAGCTGCTAATGGGGAGTGGAACCAGCCCAGGACAAAGGACTTCGTTGCAGTTAACAAAGATGAAAAAGGAGTTGGAGATCTGAAGATTGCTTTGACATCAGACATGGAGATGCAGAATATGGAGTTTGCCCAGTTGGTTTCCTGTCTTGCTTTGAGGATTAAGTTAAGTGATTGGATGAATCTTAGAAGGGACTTTTAACTTTGGACTTTTATCATTGTTGAGACCACTATAGACTATGGGGACTTTTGAAGTTGGACTAAATGTACTTTTTTATTATGTTATGGCTAGATATGGCCCCCATATACTCATGTGTTTGAATAAGCCTATGGGAGCCAGGCAGTGGAATGTAATGGTTTGTATATGCTTGGCCCAGGGAGTGCCACTACTAGAGGGTATGTCCCTGTTGGAATAGGTATGGCCTATTGGAGTAGGTGTGTCATTGTGGGCATGGGCTTAAGACCCTCATCCTAGCTACCTGGAAGTCAGTATTTTGTTAGCAGCCTTGAGATGAAGATGTAGAACTCTCAGTTCCTCCTGTACCATGTCTGCCTGGATGCTGCCGTATTCCTGCCTTGATGATAATGGACTGAACCTCTGAACCTGTAAGCCAGCCCCAGTTAAATGTTATCCTTATAAGACTTGCCTTGGTCATGATGCCTGTTTTACAGCAGTAAAATCTTAACAGCAGGTTTATTTTTCTTGGTGGTGTTTTGAGACAGGGTCCCTCTATGTAGCCCTGGCTATACAGGAACACTAGACCAGGCTAGCTTCAGTCTTGCAGAGGTCTGCCTGCCTCTGCCTTCTGAGTGCTGGGATTGGTGGTGTGGACCACTCTGCCCTGCTCTTGGTGGTGGTTTGATCTGTATTGCTGTTACTGTCTGTGTGAGTAGTGTTAGAGATTGAGTTCATGACCTCATGCAGGCTTCATGATGAAGATGGACTAAATTATGAACGCTGCCTTGAGCTCACTGGAGTCCAGGCAGCACTTAAACTCTTATACTTACAAGCCTCTAGCATTAGGGCTGCTGGTTTATTTTAAGACAGCCTCTCTGTTGCTCAGGGTTAGCCTCAGATTCTATCCTTCTGCTGCCATCATGCCCGTGTTGAGATAATAGATGTTCACTACTATGCTAGGCTTGCTTGAAGGAATTTGGTGATGTATATGAAATAAATAGAAGCAGCATAATATTAATGCACCTACTGATAGGAGACAAAGGGGAAGAAGGACTGAATTAGTACTCCTTTCCATTGTAGTGTGTCAGGAGTTACCTATAGTCATCTATCTGGTATATATCATATCATAATTCTCATCATCATAGTTCTGTTATACATGGAAATTACTTTCCTTTGATTGATGGGAAAAGGTGAAGATGCATTTTTCACAAAGGCTAGATGTGCAAGCCTGACTCTGAATCTAGGTCTATGTAAAAGATATTACTTGTATATTTCTATGTAATATATATTTCTAAAATATTCTTATTTGTGACTACCTGTAGCCTATAAGCCACACTGGTTAAAATAGTTGAGTTAGAAGTAATGAATGGTTAAGTTACAAAATTAAACCAGGTAGGCCTAAACTTTCCACATTTTAGAAAATGAAAAAAAAAAAAAACCCTTTACCTGGAGGAAATATAATTGTATACATAGAGATATATAATACATATAGAGACATCTGGATTCTAAAATGGATGTAGCAAGAATATGTGGGCTCAGCATTCTTAGTAAAGCTCTCCAACAAATGAGAAAGGAAACCAAAGAAATCACAAATTTGATTAAATTTAGTGACTAAGAGAAGTTTAAAGGGCCATTAAGTAATTGAATTGAAAAATATACTTGATGAAACCCATTACTGGTGAAATAAATGAAAGTATTAATGGAAAAATAAGCCAAGAAAACTAGTGCTGTTTAACATAAAAAGAATAGAAGATTTCATGCTGGAAACAGAAGGAAAGCAAACCCCATATACATGCACTTGGGTTGCATTTTATAGCTGACAGAAACACTGGTGAAATAGTGCCATTTCCCCTTATTCATGCCCACCAAAGGGCTATCCCAGGAAGACACACAGGGCCTTCCTGCCACTTTTGTCTTTACTAACAAAGAAATTGTAGGAGAAAAATAATTGAATGTTGTAACTGTTGTATTTCTGCAAGCAAATGCTTAACAATAGACGGCGACAATCACATCATTAAAAAATGAACATAGAATTACAGAGCCACTTTCATTTGTTTCCATTAGGAGTTAACATTTTTGAAAATATTTGAGTTAAGGAGGTGGTTCCATGGGTCAGGTACTTGCCATGAAAATGAGCAAGCTCAGATCCCAGAACACTGTGAAGCCCCGTAATCAGCTTTCTCCTACAGAGATATGACAGAGAGACAGGAGACTCACCAGAAGCTTGCAGGCTAGTTACCCAGATATACTCAGCAGTGAAGCACTGACACACAAGGGTGTCCTCTGGACACACATAACACCAATATTTAATAAGAGAAGAAAAATATTTAATAAAGAGACGCGGTTGTCAGAAGTCAGTAAGTTAAAGCCGTAAGCTCTTGGAAGTAGGCTCCCTCAACTGGAAAAGGGCACATGTCATTGCTTGGGTCTAGGCTGGCTGTCAAGTGTAGTTGTGGAGAGATCTGTAAGCAGAGGATGCCGGAGGCACAGTTAGAGGCTGACAGGTGTGGTGTTGTCCATGCAGAGAGTAGAGCATGGCTGGAGCGTTGGGAGGTAGAAGCCCATCCCCTGATATGCACCAGGTAAGCACCCACTGTGTTCTTGGCCCACCGAGCAGGTCAGGGGCCTATATGGCATAGGATCAGCTCTGTGCTTTTTCTTATACATGGTAGATTATAGATATTTTCTACTCTCTGGCCCATACTAGCCTTGCCATTGTAGTGCAAAGCAGTATCAGACAGTGACAATACTAACTGGTGTGGTCAGATTTGCCTCAAGTATTTTAATTCGCATTACACTAGCATGAACAATTGAAATTTTGAAATGAAACATGTTCGTTACTTGTATAAATCATCAAGAAGAGAATGGGTTTTTAAAATTATGAAATACATAAAAAGGGAAACAATCCAATTACTTTATTCTTGTTCTTTTGCAACAGTCTCTCTGTATAGCCGTGGCTGGCTTAGAACTTACTCCATAGACTAGACTGGCCTGGAACTCACAGACATCCTCCTGTTTCTGCTTTCCAAGTGCTAGAATTAAAGGTATATGCCACCACACCCAACTTAGGTATTTTAAAGTAAAACCATTTTTACCATAGTAGCTTCCATTTCTTAACAGGAGGAGTAAGTCAGGTGTGAGGATGGATGTCTTTGTCAGTACCTGCAGAGGCTCTCAGCTCCTTGTCAGCCTTCCTCTGCATTTCATTTCTCAGATTTGCAACATGTCTGTTTACAGTTGCATCAGCTGCCCACCTCCCCATCTTAACTCTTCTTACCTTTGTGTCCTTTGGGGTTTACTGTCTACCTACCAAAAAGAACTTTCAGAATACTTTTGTGTTTTTCTTTAAGAGTTATTTATCTTATTTTTATGTGTACATATTTGGTGCCTGAGGAAGTCAAAAGATCTGATTCGCTGGATCTAGAGTTAGGGATTGTTGTGAGTGACCCTGTGGGTGCTGAACCTGGGCCCTCAGCAGCTCCCTAGCCCTTTCAACATAGTCTTTTTTCTTTTAAGAATATTTCTTAGATTTATTTATTTTATTTGTGTGAGTATTTGGCCTGTATGCGGATATGTGCACCATGTGCAAGCCTGTGCCAGGGAAGGTCAGAAAGGGCTTTGGATTCCCTGGGACTAGACTAATAGAAGCTTGTGAGGTGTCATATGCATTCTGGGAATTGAACCTGGGTCTTCAGCAAAAACAAGTGCTCTTAAATGCTATGGCAGTTCTCCAGCCACTCAGCACATACATTATTTCTCAGTCATCGTCTCCTGTCCATCTACTTTCTCATTATTTAGGCATTTCCCCTGTATCTCAGGCTGCTTCTAAAACTCACAGTCCTACTTCTGTCTCCCATGTGCCACTGTGCCTGGGCCTCCTTTCTTGTCTTTCTGGGAACCTGGCACAGTTGTACCTGAGTTAGTTGATTTTGCATAATTTTTCATATTTCCTAGAAGTGGGAATATCAACTTGAAGTCTCTTTCCTGCTTTTAGACTATTCTCTCCCCAGATCCTCAGCCTTAGGTTATATCATAAAGGCCTACATACCTCTTTGTCTCTAGTACTACCTGTTCTTTGTATATTGAAGTCAACAGGAGTATAATGGGTTGTTTTAATACCTTAGGGCACGTAATTCCTAGTAATATCAGCCAATGATTTGCTCTTCTGTAGTTACCATTGCATGGTGTTCCAGCCTGTGACCGCTTGCTACTCCTGCCTTTGTGGTTGTGGTTGTGGTTTATGCCCAGGCCCTTAGCCCCCTCCCCTACCAGCTTCTGGTTAGAGGAGCACCCCACACCCATCACTGTCTCCCGGCCACTTGCTGTCTTGTTTTCACTCTGTTTTACATGGCATTCACTCAGCTTAAATTCCATGGTTAGTCATGGAATTTTGGATCTCTTTCCTTGTTCTTTGCTTATTTTTGTTGTTTGGCAGAACTAAGGGCCCATTTAAAACCAGTTCTCTGCTTTGTTTTTCATTTGCTTCTGTGAGCCTGTATGTGGATAAATTGTACAACTCAATTGTATAACCTCACTTGACCATAAATTTCATTGCCTGCATGATGCCTGGTGTTCCTCTATTTCCTGTCTACTACTAAGTGATGATTTCATGGCTTCTTTTTTTATATATTCATGATCTTCTCCCATCCTCATTTCAAGCTCATGATCTAGAGCTTTCTACTTTCCTAAGAAAACTGAAGTAATGTGAAGAAAATGTCCACACTCCTGCCATCCCCAGGAACTTACAAGCATCTGTGTTAGTGTGTGCTGTCTCCTGCCTGTGACCTTAGAGTCCTGTTGTCTGTTTTTGTACTGGATCCATCTTCTCTCATCTGCTTAAGACAAAGTAGACCTGGATGCCAGGTTCTCTGGCAGCCCTCAGTCCCTCCCTACCTGTCCAGCCATTTTGATTACCCGCCCCTTTTGTACCTTTGCCCTCTTGGTTGCTGCACCTGGTTCTTCTCGAATGACTCAAGGTTATGAGCATTCTGGACTCTCCCAGTGTATACTCTCCTTTCTATCAACAATAAACTTTGTCCTCCGCCATACCTAGGAGCAGTCCTATCCTTTCCTTGCAATTTTTTCACTCATCTTGTAAATAAGAATTATACATTTGCTCTTTTTTTTGTTGGTTGGTTGGTTGGTTGGTTTTGGAGACACAGTTTCACTGTGTAGTCCCCCTAGCTAGCAATGTAGAACAGGCTGACCCTGAACTCAGAGATCTGCCTGCATCTGCCTCCCAAGTGTGTACCACTATATGTCTGGCTTATTTTCATTATGAAATCATTTCTCTAAGCAGAAAGACATGCTATTATAGTCATCTCATTGTTTGTGAAGCATTGTTTCTAGGACCTCCCCCACCAGGGTACCAACATTTTCAGATGTACAAATCCCTTTTATAATGTGGCAAAGTATTTGTACAGAACCTACATACACTCTCCTATACTCATAATTATGTTTAGATGATTTATAATACTGAATGTAAATTCTATGTTAATGGCTGTTATCTTTACTGTATTGCTTAGGAAATAAAAAAGTCTGAATCATGTTTACTAGACACAGGTTTTAATTGCCCTCATCTTCAGTCTGTCCTCAGTTGAATCGACAACTGGAGAACTGTTGTTCAGAGGGGATGACTGTATTTCTCTTACCGTAAGAATTGACCCACTTCAGCGCTTGCTTCTCCTAGTTTGTTTTCTTTCAGCAGAATTGCTAACACTTGATATTACCAACTTTGCTCCTCCAGGATTCTCCTAATCTTTCTACAATCAGGTCTTTGCCTCCACCAGTTTAGCCAATGGCTCCTCGGGTATGCCTGTGGTGGTTTTCCTCGTTCTCAACTTATACTGGCAACATCTGTCTCAGACCTTTCCTCCTCGTCATCTTGACAAGCTTGCTTCTTTGCCTTCCAGGTTAGCGTGCTCACTCTTCACCCCCCCAGTGCAGGCTCCTTGTAAGAGCTTTGCTGGTTGTTCTTTCTTTTCACTGATGTCTTAGTGCTGCAAAGCTCTTGGCCTCTGTCCTGCCAGCCTTGCTTCTCCATCCACATTTCCTCTTCTTAGTCTTACCGTTTGAAATGTCTTCTAAATGTCAACAAAGCCAGAATATGTATCTTTAGCCTTTCTAATCCAGTCTTGTTGATGTAACTGCCTGTTCGTTATCTCTACCTTAGTGTCTAATAGTAGCTGTTGAACTTAAATGTTCAAGCTTAGTCCTAAACTTTGTGCCTGATGCTGCTCTCCACAGTCTGCCTTCTTCTGAAACTGTGGCTTTTTTCTGGACTTCACTTCCACTCTTTTAGGTCAGCCTGATTTCTGTATCTTCAAAATACATTGAAGAGCTAGCTACTCATGCTTCGTCCTGCCTCTGTCCCCTGGTCCCAGCTACTTTCCTGCAGCCTGCTCGTTGTCGGCAGTGCTTGCTGTGTGCTCTGCCCATTCTACTTGGCCTCTCCAGGCAGTGGGTTTTTTGTTTGTTTGTTTGTTTGTTTTGTTTTTTTCAGTTCATTACCCAAAGCAAAGCTGCTACAAATCATTACAGCCCTTGCTACTGTTCCATTCCATCCATAGTAGCTTCTACTGTGGTCTGAAAACATGCATCCTCCCGAAACTCATGTAGGGACCCTGACTCCCATGGTGATAGTATTTGGAAATGGGGACTTTAGTGATTAAATTAGGCGAGTCAGGTCTTCATGAATAGTTGTAGTGCTCTTCATAAAACATGTTCTTTGGAGATAGAGAGAGGGCTCAGCAGTTAAAATAACTGGCTCTTCCAGAAGACTTAGGTTCAATTCCCAGCACCCACATGGCAGCTCACAACTGCCTGTAACTCCAGTTCCAGGAGATCTGACACCCTCATACAGATATATATGCAGGCAAAATATCAATGCACAATAAATAAATAATATATATATATTTTTAAAAAGATGTCTTTTGGAGGGTACAGCAAAAAGGAGCTATCTATGAGCCAGAAAGATGGCCCTGACCAGATTCCAACATGGATTTTCTAACCTGCAGATGGTGAGAGATTGCTACTGTGTTTAAGTTAGCTAATTTGTAATTTTGTTATAGCAGCTTGTACATAGGCAAGTATTCCTAACTGATGCTCAGAGTAAAGCTAGGCTCTACACTGAGCTGATCTGCCTGATCTGTTGAACCTGTTCCTCCTTTTCCTTATGCTCCTGGCCTCACTTCCTGCAGACCCTTTGTCTCTTTCTTACCATGCTGTTTCCACCATCTATAGGGTCCGCAGCCTTCACCTGCTTGGCTCAGTGACTTTACCTCTAAGTCTTTGTTCAGATACTACTTTTTAAAGGGATGTAAAATAAAGAGCATGCAAGGCATCTGTGATAGTGTTCATTTTTATTGTTTTTGTTTTTTGTTTTTGTTTTTGTTTTGATGTGCTAGAGAGTGAACCCAGTGAACATATGCTTGGGAAGCATTCTGTAACATAGTCCCAGCCCTTCCTAATTGCTCTGTCCCTTTTCAGTCTCATTTTAAAACGTATAGTTATAGAAACCCTAGAATGTATACCCAGTAAAATAGCTGAATAAATGGCTTTCATTGGTTTAAAACTTAATAGGTTAAGTATTCATCAGTGACCTATACTGTAGGTCATTCAATCTATGAACTATACTTTCTATAGACAATGACTAGGGAAGCTAAGGCACATTTTGAGTGATTTGTTACAGAGCAGAAATAAAATGCTCTACATGTTTAGATGCACAAAAAAGAACTTTACACAGATAATACAAAAGCACATCCCAGAGTGCTTCTGGGAAGGGAACCAGTATTTTGGGAGATGGTTTTAGGGAGCTTGAATTTCATATTATTTTCTTTTCCTGGCAATGAAAAGAGTCATATTAATTTTTTATTGGAGGTTTTTTTTAATGAAGTAAAAGGAAAATAATGAAATAGATACTTTAAAAAAGTAAAGCAGTGAGAAGAAAAAGATCAGTAGGGTGGAGAGGAAGAGGAGGACATTGCCTTTCTAAAATGTCAAGAGTGGTCAGAAGGCTGGTCATGGGAAGGAGGAGCCAGTGGGAGATTTTGGGAGAGAGATTTCAAAACTAAAGACCAGTAATAGGAACAAGTTGAACATAGCAAGGGACAGATGTGACTGAAACATGGCAAACTAGGTAGGCAGTAAAGCACTCGGAGAAGGGCAGACCTAGATTAAATTACAGCCCTGAAGGCTACCAGAGGACTGGAAACTCCTATGGTAGGACTTAATTACAGGGTTCACCAGGCTTTCTTAGCTGCTTTATCTCAACCAGCTGTAAGGGAATAAAAATGGAGGCCTGGAAATTGTTGTAGCAGGTCATGTTCTTAGAAAGCATGGTGCCTGGACTTCCCTGAACTGGGCGGTTTGATGAGAGCGCATATGCAGGTATATTTGGACAGCACTGTGGGTGTTTTAGAAAATCAAGGATGGCCTTTTAATGCTTTGATCTAAACAACAGGGTGAAAACTAGTGACATTTAGTGATGACAGGCTGTGAGGGTAAAGAGGGAGTCAAAACTTCTTGTTCAGGGCTAGTTTGCAATGGCAGGTCTTGTGGGCAGATTGCAAGTTCCAACCCATCAGAGCTACAAAAACAGATTTCTCTGTTTCACCTACCTGATTATGAGATGGCTGTCTCATAGACACAGGGATATGTCTTACATTAGATATTTGAGTCCAGAATTCAGTGTGCTATTTACAAATTATGGATATGGAGAAAAGAAGAGGTCCTACAGTGTTTAGGGGGCAGTGAGTCATCTAAGGAGCCTAACAGCAACAGTGAGATAAAGGGAGTTGTGGAGCCTAGGCACAGCTGCGGTGAGGAAGTGGTCCCTCTGTTCTGCACTGTGCTAGGGCTGAGGCCAGGAGAGGAGGAAAGACGGTAATTGTGGTGGCAGTTTTGGAACATTTCTGCAAGTAGAGGGGAGTAGAGACACTTGGGTATGAGTCAGGTGAGCGGCCTTTTTGTAGTCTTAAGATATTTATGAGGGAATTTTTAAATGCACAGAAAAGTTTATTGTTTTGGTAACATTCTGTACACTGGTTGTGTTTTTATTTCGGTATGCAGTGCAGTCCAGACCTTTGTGTTATATCTAATTGTTAACACTTTTTTAGAAAAGAGGTCTTTTTTCTTTTTGTATTTTAAGACAGAACTTTGAGCCAGGAAGTAGTGGTGCATTTAAGAGGCAGAGGCAAGTGGATCTCTGCAAGCCAGTCAGATCTACAGTGAGTGTTCTAGGACAGCCAGGACTATACAGAGAAAGCCTGTCTTGAAAAACAAATGAGAGAGAAAGTTGAGGGGGGGGTGCTTTGCCATTTTACCCTCATAACAACCTATAAGCTATAAGGTACTATATTGGCTATCTTATTTTATTCTTAAACTTAATTCTACAATCACTATTTTTCTATGACTGACAAATATCAGAGCCAGAACTCAGAGCTGAACAGAGTGTTCTTGAGGCCTATACTATGAGTCCTTTCATACAGTACATAGAAAAAAGATAAAATTCATTATTTGGAGTAGACAAAGAAATATTTAGATCAGAGGCAGTGGTATTTTAAAAGTTTCTAGATCAGGAAATGGAGAGACAATGCACTGGTTAAGAGTACAGACTGCTGTTGCAAAGGACCCAAGTTTAATTCCCAGCATGCACATGAGATCTCACACCCAGATATAACTTTAGTTTCAGGATAACTGACACCTATTCTGCCCTCCATGGGCATACATGTAGCCAGAACTCCCATATACATGACCTAATACATTTTACAGTATTTCTAGGCCTGTAGTATATTCTTTTTGGTTTATTTGTCTTGTTTTGTTTCGAGATAGGGTTTCTCTGTGTAACCCTTTAACTCACTCTGTAGATCAGGCTGGCCTTGAACTCAGAAATCTATCCACCTTTGCTTCCTAGGCGCTGAGATTAAAGGCGTGCGCCACCACTGCAGAGCAGTATATTCTATTTTTAACCCTTTTAAAATTTATTGTTTTTTAAGTATTTGAATGTTTTGCCTGTATGTATATATGTATACCATGTGCGTCTCGTGCCAGAGGTCAGAAGAGGGTTTCTGATCTAGAACTGGAGTTATGGAGGGGTCTTGTAAAAGCATCAGGTGTTCTTAACCTCTGAGCCATTCTCCCTAACCCTAACCCTAACCCTAACCCTAACCCTAACCCTAACCCTAACCTCTATAAAATAAGATTAATCCTCTTGTGCTAAGGTCAGTTAGTATCTGGATAAAATTAAAACACTGGATTTGAGGCAGGCCTAGTGGTGCACACTTAATCCCAGCACTAAGGAGCCAGAGACATGCAGATCTCTGGGTTCCAGGCCAGCCAGGGCTACATAGAGAGAACCTGTCTCCAGAAAAAAAAAAAAAAAAAAAAAAAAAAAAAAAAAAAAAAAACAGAAAGACAAAAAACCAAACCAATGAACAGAAACCACTTAATCTGTTTCAGCTCAAAAGTACATTTTCTTTTTTGTTTTTGAGACAGGTTCTCACTGTGTAACCCTGCCTGTCCTGTAACTCACTGTGTAGACCAAGCTGGCCTCAAATTCACTATGTAGATTAGTCTGACCTGGAACTCATAGACATCCTCCTGTATTTGCGTCCTCAGTCTGGGATTAAAACAGTGAGCCACCATGGCCAGCTCAGCAGTATTCTTCCTGCTCAGTGTGACTGTATAAGGAATGAGCCCAGGCAAGCGCGGCCCTGTGCCTCCTCCAGGAGCCCGTATAGTTTTAAATAGGACCAAGTGACAGGTAGCTCCGAGTAGCATCTTCCATAGCATGACTTGCATGATTGAGTAGAATAGCAGTTTCTGGATGGTAGGAGGGGCTTGGAAAATTGCAGCTTAAAGAAAGAAACAAGGCTACTTTTGTGCATGTATGATGATGATTTATATGTCACTATTTACAGTCAGTAAAGTTTTACTTCTAGAAGCCGAAAGGCATATGCTCAGCCTTCAGTTGCTTTTTAATGTGAAAAAATAAGCCAAAAGAGTTTAATTGGTGCAGCATGTTCAGAGGTTACTAATAGTGTAGAGGATTGAGAGTGGAGTCTGGAAATGCAACCTCTCTCCTGCCCAGAAGACTTAGAGACTATTGGAGGGGAGGCCGTTTGGGTTAAAAATGGCTGTCAGCTCTAGCTCCGGACAGGCTCTACTGTGAGTTTGGATCCCCTTCTCAAATGCCATCATCCCTTTGGCCCAAATTTTTTGCTCAAATAAATAAAGGATGTGAAACAGTGGAATTTCTGTAAGGGTAGGAAAATTTTCTGGAATCTTGTTTTAGCCTAAATAGTACTGAATCAAAAGGCTAAAATAGTATTTCCATGTCAGAGTTTAACAAAAGTGATCGAAGAGCAGAATAAAGGAGAAGGCATAAAAAGGAGAGCACTTGAGGATTCTAACCTCAAATCTATCTGTCTGTCTGTCTGTCTATATAGGTACACATACAAACATACATATATACCCAGAATTTAAAAGGTGTATGCATTTTGTTAACTACGTGCTAGAGTTGGTTGCTGCCAGCAGTTGTTTTTAACTGAAGGATCACTTCACAGTTCCTTCCGCAGATTCACTGTCCATGCCCCCACCCTTCTCTAGGGAAAAGTTTAGGAATTAGTTTTATAAGAAATGCAGTTCTTGCTGTGATAGGAACGGTGAGTCCTTTGAGGCATTGCCTCACACTCCATGTATCTTTGTTGGTGGTTTTCCATGCGGCAGTTTTACTAGTACATGTCAGTGTCTTGAAGACTTAGGGAATTGATGCAAGGTGCTTACATTGCTACTTGTTCTGAAAGTCAATAAGGGCTGTCGAGATGGCTCAGCGGGTAAGAGCACTGACTGCTCTTCTGAAGGTCCTGAGTTCAAATTCCAGCAACCACATGGTGGCTCACAACCATCCATAATGAGATCTGATGCCCTCTTGTGTTGTCTAAAGACAGCTACAGTGTACTTACATATAATAATAAATAAATCTTTAAAAAAAAAAAGTCAATAATTGTGGGCTGTAAGTGCATGTAGTCTCCAGTGCTTATCCACTCAGAAGATGATGCGGACACCGGCACCATGCTTGAGTTCTAAACCAGGGTAAACTAACTTGACTGAGCAGACTCTAGCAGCGGCACTTTTTAAATTGTGAGCACTTTCATTTGTTGTTTTCTGAAGGTTTTTAAAAAATGATTTCAATGTTCTATGAACTGTTTTCTTAGCAAGTGCTACTCCATTAACTCCTTCAGGTGAGCAACCGCTGACAGTTTGTCATTTGAAGATGAGCTCAGTTAGTTTCTTGAAATATATCACTACATAAGTTTTCCCTAGATATTGTAGTTATAATTTCTTAAAAATCTGTTTCACTTACTATTACACAAGTCTCAAAACCCAGTGTAGAATCACAGGCTTTCTTTTCTGGGTAGCTTTTGTCTGTTTTGTTTTTGTTTGAGAATTTGTCTTACTTGCTCACAATCCATGCTGGAGTTGTTTGCTGGTGGTTTCCCACCTGGCATTTTCTTTCTTTCTTTTTTTTTTCTTTTTTTTTTTTTTTTGAGACAGGGTTTCTCTGTGTAGCCTTGGCTGTCCTGGAACTCACTCTGTAGACCAGGCTGGCCTCGAACTCAGAAATCCGCCTGCCTCTGCTTCCCAAGTGCTGGGATTAAAGGCGTGTGCCACCACCACCTGGCCACACTGGTGTCTTGAGAACTTAGGAATCGCTGACAGGCGCGCACAGTGCTATTTCTTTTGAAAGTCGATAAAATCTTGGTGTTGGTTCTTATGTTAAATTTCAAGCAGCTTTACTGCTCTCTGTTTCTTTACCGGATACTTTATGTTTAGGTCTGAACAGTAAACTCTTTTTCTGATGCCATTGTTAAATAGGTGCCACACCGAGTCAGAATGGCTACCACAGTGACCTTTCCAGTTACTGCTGTCCTCTGATATTCAGTTCAGCCTTTCTCTGAGACCTGGCCTCTTGAACTATAAAACAGCTTTTCTGATAGAATTCTAGTGGAGTCAGTGGTTCACTTTTTATTTTTCCATTCCTTTGAAGATTTTTTTTTAGACTCTATGTTTTATTTGTTTGTTTTGTTTTATATTGTTTTTCTTTGTTTTAGGAGATGTAAAGGTCCTAAACTTGGATCAGTATGGAGGTGGAACAAGATATGGGAGGAGTTAGAATGAGGGAAGAAAGCCTTTGAAGATTTTTTAAAAGATAATTATATATACTTATTTCAGTGCCATAATCTGGGAGAAAGTGGTTCCAAGTACATGAATCTTATAGGTAACTAAGACTTGACTGCTTTCATTAGACTTTTTTTAAAAGATATTTTATTATTTCACTTTATGTGTATGAGTGTTTCACATGCATGTGCCTAGTGCCTTTAGAGGTTAAAAGAAGGCATCATATCCCCTAGAACTGCATTCGGGATGGTTGTGAGCCACAATATGGGTGCTAGGAATCAAAACCAGGTCCTCTGCATCAGCAACAGTGCTTCTAACAGCTGAGCTGTTTCACTAACCCCAAAGACTTGGCTTGTCAAATGTGATAACCTTCAATTTTTCTTTCTATGTTTAGTCTGTATTTCATGCTTTTGTGCCTTGTAGATAGTTGTCCTTTTAAAATTATTTTTAATTTTCATTACATTAGTGTTTTCTGTGTCTGGGTATGCTGGTAGAGACCAGAAGAGGGTGCTGGATGTGTGGATCCCTTGAACTGGAGTTACATGACACATATGCTGGGAGGCAGACCCTGCTCCTTAGTGCTTGCCAGCTCTCCAGCACCTTAACACATTTTTTAAAAAATGGCTATTTAAATTGGTCTTTTCCTGTATGTATGTCTGTATGAGAGTTGAACCTCCTAGTGTTTTACCTGTGTAGCATGTAGAACTAAGTTATAGTTGTGAGCTGCCATGGGGCTACTAGGAATTGAACTTGGGTCTTTTCTAAGAACAAGCCAGTGCTTTTAACTACTGAGCCATCCCACCAGCTCTGCTTAACACATTTAAGCTCTGTGACTCAAGTCACAGCTTTGAATGGGAACATTATATCATGAACTAGAATATTTTTGAGGGTTGGGGGGTAGTCTATGCCCTAGCTCCAGATGACTTCCAACAAGGACACCATGGGAAGATTGATTTCTTTTCATTACAAACATTATATATATATTTTTAAAGATCTTATTTATTTATTTATTTTTAGAGATTTATTTTATTTATTTTATGTATATGAGTACACTGTAGCTGTACAGATGGCTGTGAGCTATCATGTGTGTGGCTGCTGGGAACTGAACCCAGGACCTCTGCCACCCCATTCGCTCCAGTATAATTCACTGTAGCTGTCTTCAGACGCACCAGAAGAGGGCGTCAGATCTCATTATGGGTGGTTGTGAGCCACCATGTGGTTGCTGGGATCCGAACTCAGGACCTTTGGAAGAGCAGTCAGTGCTCTTACCTGCTGAGCCATCTCTCCAGCCCCATTACAAACATTATAAACCCGCAGTTTTAAAATGTTTTAAGAAAAATACCTTATGACACCAACACTTTGATAACTTACTTACTTTTTGGTTTCTGTCCAGTCCTCTCTCTGTGTGTGTGTGTGTGTGTGTGTGTGTGTGTGTGTGTGTGTATCTGGGGCGGGGGGAGAGATTGTGTAATGCTGGAGTTCCTCTTGTGAATTTTCTTTTATGTACTGTCTTTTGGTTCTAAATTTTTTTTACAGATAAAGTTATTTATATATTACTGTTATGAGAATATCTCAGTTCATACAAGTACTTTATGTATATTTGTGATTGTGCTGTGAATGCAACTTCTGTCGTCTTTTTACCACTGAGGCACAGACATTTCATGTCATCACAGAAATAACCAACTTTTTGTTGGCTCTGTTGTAGCTCATTAGTAAAATGTTATGCTTCTTACCTGTAGATTCATTTTAGTAGAAATAATCCTGGAATAAAGATAAGTCTAAGTTAACCCTTTTCTGTATTTAATAATCTCAGAATACAAGCTTAGAAAAATAACCACAAAGAGAGCAAACCTAAGGATGTCTAAGGTTCATACACGCTGAGTTTATTTCTAGTAGATGGTGTAAGTTTTAGTCCACCTTGGTTAACATATGCTTATCATACCTTGGCTCCATAGGGTGTTATTGCGAAACTATTAAAAAGTTACTTCATTGCTACATGTATTACTTAGTAGTGAGGCGCAATGCTTTCCTGTGTCTATGTGAAGATAGCATTAGTTTTGTATTGCTCTTACAAGAGTATATCAGTTTTACTGATATACACCACACTGTAGTCCCTTTCACATTTGTCCAAATAAAGCATATGTTTGTCTATCAATGTACTCCCTGGAAATGCAGGAGATGGGAAGGATCTTGGGAAACAAGTAGTGCCCTAACACTGGTGTCATAGTAGGAAACCTTTCACTCTCCAGAGAACCATGTGTTGCTATCCTCTGGAAAATGAGTTTTAATGTGACATTCAAACCACACAAACACTCCCCTCCCCATTTAAATGAGAAGTTGAAGAGCCCACTTTTCTTGAAAATTCTTGAAAGAATTTTGAAAATTTTCTTGAAAATTCTTGAAAGAATTTTGATAATACACAACTAATGTGTGTATTCTTCATCTTCCTATAGTCTGATGGTGTAGATGGCAGATGGCGGTGGGGAAATCTGGAATGTTAGTGACAGTTTTACTGGGGAAGCACAGTGTGAGGGAAGGAGCAGTACTGTGGCACTTTATGTCCTCTTCTGACCTTTCATCAGCTGCATTTCAGAAAGTGAAACCATTGCTCAGGAAGTTTCCTGAAAAGGTGAAACAAGACAGGCCAGCAGTCAGGGGTCAGACAGTGGTCAGCCCAGGAGCCCAAACCCAAAAAGTCAAAGTCTTTTCTGCTCTTACAGAGGGCCTTGGTTCAGTTCCCACACCTACATGGGGCTTCACAACTGTCTCTCCAGTTTCAAGGCTTTTCATATCCTCTTATGATCTCCTTGGGCACCAGGCACGCATGTGGTGTATGTACATACATGCAGATAAAAACATGATGCACAAAGTGTTAAAAAAAAAAAAAAAGCCTTTTGAAATAATTTCCTTTTGTGTGTTTTTCCACTCTGTCCATCCTCCTGTAGCTGAATGGTTACTGAGTTGTGCCCCTGTTAATTTTTGAGTGGGCTTTCAGCAAACAAGTGGATGATTAGGGCAGCACACTGCTAATTGCATTTCTAACTGCTTACTGGTTTTTTTAAAAAAAACCATTTTATTTTACTCTTGAAACTGCTCTGGACATTTTCTCATCTAGCTCTTCAGAGTGACTATATCACTGTGCTCCTTTTTCTGTTTTCCTTGAAATGGTAAAATACCAAATCAATACATTGTACTGGAGGATAGGTTGGGATATAAGTGAGAAGTAACAGGGCTGTTTCAGTTACAACTTCAGAGCAATCTAACAATCAGATGACATGCTTGTCATCAAAATGGCACGTAGTAGTTATCCCCGTATGCTAGCAAGTTGTTTTCTTAGAAATCAGCTTGGTTTCATATTGACTGTACCAGCATGGCTCACTATAAATATGGACAACAGAGTCTAAAAGTATTGGACCATCTCTCTTATTGACTTAACAATTTCAGCTGTTTCACAGGAAGAGTATTTCCTGTTGTTATCCTTCTAGTCTTCCAGTCCCCTACATGTAGTAAAAGCAATAGCTTACCTGATGCTGGCATGTTTTATTTAAATAACTCAATAAATACCAAGACTGGCTGAGCATTATTTGCCTTGCAAGGCCAGTACAGCTTCGTCTCCATCGTTTATGTATGCCGGCATTTAAACCAAAGTTTAAATGAGTTCAGAATCAAACAGGCTACAGTTTTTTATTGATTGTACTTATTATCTATGAACCAAAGGAATTTAGAGTACTAAAAACATTGGACCCAAAATAGGAAGACATTCATTCCAGCTCGATTCTTTTTTAATGTTTAGTTTTGCTTATGTGCATGAGTGTCTTGACTGCATGAGCCCAGAAGAGGGTGCTGGAGCCTCTGGGGTTAACAGTTATAAGCCTCCTTGGAGCTTGAGCACCAAACTCCAATCTTCCGCAAGAGCAGTAAGTACTCTTAACTACTGAATTTCTCTGTCTCTGGCCTAGCAGCTCCCTTTAACACCTAGCTAAGTGACTTAGTGAGTTAACATCACTGCAACCAGCTCTTCAATTCAAGATAGAAGTTTGAAAAGAACAATACAAAAGCATTTAAAATTATTAAATGATATTAAAACCTTGGCAAAAATCAATATTCTGAAATAAAATATATAATCATGTTGTAATAGTTACAGGAGACTTTAAAAGAGCTTTTCCCTTAAATCCACATCCCAGAAATGAAAACTACTACTACAGTAAGCAATGGCACTAATTCAGTTTAGAGGAATAAGCCTGTGAGACAGCCATGCAAGCGCACCAGTAGAGCCTAGGGATGGGTATGTGCTATACTGCTGGAGGGAGGACCCAGGAACTTACTACTTTACTACTGGGTTAGGATGGCTCAAAGATGAATTGTCACTCAAGGGCCGGAATTTTGTTTTACCCAAAACTTATTGGAAATTGGTACTTTTGTTCTACCCAAACTGAAATAAAATGCACAATCATGTTGTAACAATTAGAGGAGACTTTTTAAAAGAGCTTTTCCCTTAAATCCAGGTCCTAGAAATGAAAACTATTACAGTAAGCAATGGCACTAATTCAGTTTAGAGAAAAACCCAAAGAACCTAGGTTTCCTTTTTTGTTATTGGGCTTAAGTGCAAATCCTTACCAAGTCTCTGCTACCATTAAATGACAAAACCTCTGGCATGTCCTTGCTGTGAAGTACAAATTAGTTCTTAACATAATTTGTTGTCTCCTCGATCACTTTGTGTACCTCTATGTATATGTCTGTGCATAAAAGTACAGGATTCCCTGTACTGGGAGGCCAGCAGGCACAGGATCCCCTGAAACTAGAGTTAGAGGTATTTCTGAGCTACTTATAACTGTAAGACTTGTATCCACTGTAAACCAGAGCTATGTCCAGCTCTGTAATACAAATTATGCGGTAACTTCGAATAGCATGTTCTTAAGGGATGATTTTCATCAGACTCTAACAGAGGCTTCCATATTAACCACTTAAGTCTGCATTCTGTTCCTTCTGGTTTTTGTTTTTTTGTCATTTTTTAGTTCAGAAATTGCTCACTAGAGTAAGAAGCAGCGAGCATTTCTAGGAGCAGATATATTGAGTTTGGAGACTGGTTCTCATCTAGTTGCAAGTCTCTAGTGATTATAATTAGTGGTTGGAGTTTAGAAACCACTGGTTTAAGTTGCTTAAAAATACACGGAGATGGAGACCCACCGTGATGGTTAAATTTGTTATAGAATTCAACAAGGAGTTGCTGTTCTGCAAATGACAAATATTACCAAAAGTTAATAAAGAGATACTAGCCCTCAGCCTTATGTTTTGATTAAAGGTGGAAAGGTTAAACTGCAACAAATGGGGCCCATGAACTAACTGTTAGTAAAGTTCCTACTCTGCCAGCATAAAGATACGTTTGATGTCCAACACCTACGTTAAAAAACAAAAATAGGTAAAAAGCCAGGAATGGTAATGCATGCCACTAATCCCAACACTGGGGAGGTAGAGTGAGCCTAGCCAGCCTTAAGTGAGCTCTAAGTGAGTGAGAGACCCTGTCTCATAAATTGGACAATACCTGAGGAATGACATCTGAGTTTGGCCTCTGGCCATCACATATATGAGTGCCCCTGCACCCCCACTCCAAAGAACTCTGAAAAACAGGGTTCAGTTACCATATCCCAAGTGATCAAATTGAAGACAGTAGATTGAAGAGGGTGATGTATTCTTGGTGCTCCATATGATGCTCTGTGAATAGCTCCTCACATCTGTGGAGTGATGGAGGGAGAATGTGTTGGCCCTCTTCAGGCAGACCTGGGTTGGAATCCTGGCATTTTGTTTTCACTCTTGGTGACTGTGGGCATATTGCTTTCCTTCTCTTAGGCATCTTCATCTTCCCCTTTTGAAAAGTGGAGGTAATAATAGGATATATACATAGAATTAAATGAGATCTTGCATTTAAAAAGCATTATAAAACCTGTTATTACTTAGCTCTGTACAAATTTGGGGATCGTACATTGGTGTTGAATAGCCCCTCTGCCCCTTGTACGCTGAACATATAAGCTGCATAACCACTCCCAACTTGTGCCTGTTGGTAGTGGGTTAATATCACCTCATTGCACTGTTGGGAATGTTAATGAACTGAAGTGTAAAAGGTACCTGGTTATAAATTAAGTTGAATTCTGGGTCAAGCCTTCCTCCCATATCCTTCAGTCACTAAGAGACCACACCTTCTAATGTTACTGTGGATCCTTTTGCATTTGAGTAGCATATTTGTCAAAGGTCTTCCCGCATCTAAGAATACATTTTTTAAAAATTTCCTTGGTTCTCATTTTCTGTTTTCTCTCTATTCTGTCTGTCTTCCAGCCCTTATTGGCAATAAGTTTGTAATGCTGGAAAACTAAAAACTTAGCTTTTTAACCTATTTCTTCCAAGTGGCAAATTGAACCACTTACTCTAAGCAAATCAATCAATCCAGAGCCTTTTCAAACTCACATGTCTAGTACCATGTTAAATATACTGTTTTGCTGGGGATATAGCTCCAAGGTACAGTACTAGGATGCATGGAGCCCTACGTTCAATTCCCCTACCTACACTCCACACCTACCCCACCCCCCACCAACATTTCTGCTGTCTTGTTGCCTTCTGGTCTAGTGGAATTTGCTTCCCTAAAAACTAGGTTAGATTTATCTCCTAGTTTTGCCTCACACAGTGCTCCCCCCAATCCCCTCTGCTCTCCCATGGACATTCTTTCCTCAACCCATGGAAATCTGATTTTCCTTCTTCTTTGCTCATCATAGCTTTTTTATATATATATATATATATATATATATATATATATATATATATATATATATATATATATAGAGAGAGAGAGAGAGAGAGAGAGAGAGAGAGAGAGATTTACTATGGAAGTTTGTCCCGTTATTCTTCAAATTATTCAGCACAATTCTTAAGCTCTGCTTGTTAAGTGAATGTAAGATATATGTACAACAAGAGGACTTAGTGATCTAGATTTAGGATGTTTTAAACTCAGTATTGTCAAAATATCTCATTTTTAATTGACTATATATTGACTTTTCCAGATGTTAGGATTTTTACAATAGTAAAGAATGGCTTTACTCTTTTACCTCATACAGAAGTATCCAGTATTTCTTGTATGTGTTTTTTCAATTAGTTTCCCAGATTACAACTTGATATTTCTGTTGGAAAGACAACACATTAGGGACCTAGACCTTGATTTGATACCGGAGAAGACTGGTAGATGGTCTTTATTTTGTTGTTCTTTATTTGGTGTTTTGAGACAAAGTCTTGAATTTGTGCTCTCCCTGACCCTCAGTACTGTGTTACTACTACCACCCTGGCAAGAGTGTACTCTAAAGCCAGGTTAGTTTGGCTAGAGTCCTAGTCTTGTCATATACTTGCTGAGGAACCAGCAAGTAACTTCCCTAGGATTCAATTTGCTTCTCCGTTGCATGTGGTTACTATCAATACCAGGTCAAAGTTGTGATATTAAATTAGTTATCATATGTAGTGCCCATTAGTTGCCTCTGCTGTTGACATAATATTACATTGGGTTTGTCCTTGTTGTAGATAGGGTCTTGCCATGCAGCCTTGTTAGGCTTTGAACTCACTGTGTAGACCAAGCTCTACCTCTGCCTCTTTAGTGCTGGGAATATAGAAAAACACTACCATGCCCACCATATATATAGTACAGTGTTTAAATCTTTTAAAATGTAAGGACCAGAACTTTGAGTTGTATGTTTCTGAGAAACGTAACTACCTTTCTCCAGACACTGAAACTCTACTTTAGATGAAGTTGGTACAGTTAAGTTTCTGGTGGCACTTGCTGTCACTGTGGCCTGAGGGGGTTAGCCTGACAGCATTGAAATCTGGAGCAGAGCATGGACTGGTCCTGTGCTCAGTTCTCCTGGGGTGTTGGGGGTAGGGTGGAAATTACACCTTCCAATTTTAAGTGGTGATGCCTTTCATGCCTTCACAACCTGTCCACTTACTAGCCTCTGGGTCTTTTTTGTTTGTTTTGTTTTTTGTTTTTGTTTTGTTTTTTGAGACAGGGTTTCTCCGTGTAGCCCTGACTGTCCTGGAACTCACTCTGTAGACCAGGCTGGCATCGATCTCAGAAATCTGCCTTCCTCTGACTCCAAAGTGCTGGGATTAAAGGCATGTGCCACCACCACCCAGCATAGCCTCTGGGTCTTTTTTATTTATTTATTATCTGTATACTTATTATCTATAAGTATACTGTAGCTGTCTTCAGACACTCCAGAAGAGGGCATCAGATTTCATTATGGATAGTTGTGAGCCATCATGTGGTTACTGGGATTTGAACTCATGACCTTCAGAAGAGCAGTAGGTGCTCTTAACTGCTGAGCCATCTCTCCAGCCCAGCCTCTGGATCTTAAAGGCTCCCCAAGCCCCTGTCTTAGCCTTCCTCATGTTTGGTTTCAATCTGTTCCATCTCAGCTGAAAAGTCAGTTCTTCAAGGAAGTTCTTTCCTGGCCTCATAACTGGATTAGGGCTCTGTTGTCTTAGTTGTTATCCTCACCTTCCTCCACTGAGGCAGTGTGCTGATGAGAAGTGATTCCTATTGAGAGGAACTCTTTCATTTTTAGGGTAAGACAGAGTGACGTTAGACTAGGAAGCTGGAAGAGCCGGCCTAAGCAGCCCCTGTATCATGTGTGAATGCTCCACTAGCGTGTCTCATTGGTCAAACAAAAAATGTGCTTACAGGTTTCAGACCCAAGAGCCTAACTTTTGTTTACATATATACATGAAACTTTTGACAAGGTTATTTTGTGCGAGTGTGCATACACACACACACACACAGAGTTTTCTAGTTGTACACTGCAGTGTTACTGCAGGATGGGTACGCCTTGTCTCCTTTGGAACACTACCACACCTTATTTACCTTTGGGGAGGTCCTGACACTGATGGCAACATACACACACAGTGATGCAACATGCATGTGGCTAATAGTTGTTTGCATTTGAGTAAAATGGGGGAAGAGCTTTGAAGCAGATGAGGGAAGCACGTCTCATCTTTCTTTCCTGGCTGAGTATGTTTGTCTCCTCAGTAGATAGTGCATCTGGCTCTCGCTAAGTAAGAACTGTGGTTCACTTGCCTTTGACTTTGCCAGTGCTTACCAAGCACGAGATATGGGTACTGAGATTCCAGTCTTGGTCCTCTAGAAGACCAGTTCTGTGCTCTTAAAGCAGTTCTAAAACTCTCATTGTAGACTAGGCTGTCTTTGAACTCAGAGATCAGCCTGCAACTGCCTTCTGAGTGCTGGGATTAAAGGTGTGTTTGTTTTATGTGTGTTGGGATTTTGCTTTCATGTATATCTATCTGTGCAGCACCACAAGTAGTGGGCGCTTTGGGAGCAGGAGACGTTGTTAGATTTCCCTGGAACTGGAGTAACAGGCAGTTGTAGGCTGTGGGTGCTGGGAATGGAACTTGGATCCTTTAGAAGAAGAGCAGCTGGTGCCCTTAACCACTGGGCCATCTCTCCAGCCCCTGGGTTAACTCTTGTAACTCCATTTTTTTCAGGGCATTCATACTCCTTGCTAGGTCTCTATAATCTAATTTGGAGTTGATATAGTCCCATAGAATAGATGGAAAGCTAAGACTCAGAGGGATTGACTTTCTTACGTAGGTTTTCACATCTTATCCCCAGATTAATTAATTAAGCAATTTTGAGAGTCTCATGATGTAGCCTTGGCTAGCCTGGAATTCACTCTGTGGATCAGACTGGCCTTCTGATATGTGTGTGTGTGTGTGTGTGTGTGTGTGTGTGTGTGTGTGGTATGGGGGAGGCATGACATAGTGCACCTATGGAGGTCAGAAGGTAAGTTTATGGAGCTGGCAGGGATAATGCTAGTTGCTGCAAGTACCTTTACACTATGGGTCAATCTTGTTGACCTTCCCCTCTATGGGGAAGAAGTTGGGTAGTTTTACTGTTTTCAAAAGCATTGGAAATTTGTATGTGAGTTTAAGAATTTAGGGCTGACTTTGGTTTTTGTCTTCTGAAGGAAGTATCAGAACAACTTAAATCTTATAAAGTGGCATTCTATTCCAGTGCCATATCTATGTACTAGATTTATTTATTTTAATTTTACCTCTATAGGTGTTTTGCCTGCATATACATCTGCCCATCATGTAGCTGGAGCCCAGAGAAGCCAGAAAACGGTGTTATAGGATTTGGATTTCTAGATGGTTGTGAGCAGCTATGTGGGTACTGGGAATTGGTTCTGTGTAAACCATAGCAACTGTTCTTAAAGGCTGAGCCACCTCTCCAGCCCCTCTCGTTAGCTCTCCAAGAACTGTCTTCTGGGTTTTTATTTACCATTGAGTGTTAGTTTCGTTTGTTTGTTTGTTTGTTTGTTTGTTTGTTTTGAGATATTTAACTCTGTGTCTTCAACTATAAAAAAGTATTTCAGCTAATAATTATTTAAATATTAGAAGAAAACCTTTATTGCTTTTGCTATTCAATTTAATTAACATTAATGTTCTTTAAAGAAATGGTTTCTACCTTGTGTAAAGCTGGCATGCTTTCGTTATTGTCATATCTAATGATTTTGAAATGGTTCTGTCTACTCAGAGATTTGAATTGTTACTAACATGTGGTCAGTGCTGGAGACAATTGTGCCGATGGTTGCAGTCCTAAGAAAGCTCTTGATGCAGCTCAGCTATGCACTAAGAATGGCCAAGTGTAACTGTTACCTGGTTATAACTGAGTAGTATGCTTTGCTGTCTCATGGCAGGTTCTAACTCTATAGCCAAGGCTAGCTTTGAAGTTGGTCCTCCTGCATGCTGAGATTGGAGGCATGTGCCACCATGCCTTGCTTTGCCACAGTTTTTAAGTGTGATACAGAAGTTCAGAGTGACAATTCTCAGTCAGATATTTTTGAGAGGCTTTTTTTTTAACAGATAACTATTTTTTTAAAGATTTTATTTATTTATTTTACTTATATGAGTACACGCTGTAGCTGTCCAGATAGTTGTGAGCCTTCATGTGGTTGTTGGGAATTGACTTTTTTTTAGGACTTCTGCTCACTCCAGTCAGCCCCGGTTGCTCTGGTAGATATCCCGCTTGCTCAGTCCCTGCTTGCTCCAACCCAAAGATTTTTTTTCAAGATTTATTTTATTTATTATATATAAGTACACTATAGCTGTCTTCAGACACATCAGAAGAGGGCGTCAGGTCTCATTATGGATGGTTGTGAGCCACCATGTGGTTGCTGAGATTTGAACTGAAGACCTTTGGAAGACTAGTTGGTGCTCTGACTATCTCACCAGCCCTACAGATAACTTTAATTAGGTATTGGGGAACACTTATTATCATTGTTTGATCAAATTAGATTTAGACAGAAGGTTTTCCTGTTTAGCCCTGCCTATCCAGAAACTAGCTCTGTAGATAAGTCTGGCCTAGAACTCAGAAGATCCGCCTGCTTCTGCCTCTAACCCTGAGTGCTGGGATAAAAGATTTTTTTTTGTTTGTTTGTTTTTTGTTTTTTGTTTTTTGAGACAGGGTTTGTCTGTGTAGCCCTGGCTGTCCTGGAACTCACTCTGTAGACCAGGTTGGCATCGATCTCAGAAATCTGCCTGCCTCTGCCTCCCAAGTGCTGGGATTAAAGGCGTGCACCACCACTGCCCGGCAGGATTAAAGATTTGTACCACTAGCCTCAAAGGAGATATTTTTTGGTTTGTTTGTTTTTGTTTTTTTCGAAACAGGGTTTTTCTGTGTAGGCCTGGCTATCCTGGAAGTCATTCTGTAGACTAGGCTGGTGTCAAACTCACCTCACAGCTCAAAATAGATACTATTAAAACTGAACTGTTGAAAAATAGATCAGAGCATAGTGGAGCACATTATTGATTCCCATCAATCAGACAGTCTTTGTGTTTGAGGATAGTCTGGTACAGTAAGACCTTGCCTCAAAAGAAACAAACAAACAAATACTGTTTATTTGAATGCAGGTCTAGAGAAGGAAGTCTGATAATAGTCTGATATTGGTCTTTTGTTAACCACCTTTAGAAGGAGTGAGATGACTGAGCTTTTCTGACTGGGCAACTGTTAGCCCTGGCTTTAGTTTCTCAAAGGGCCCTGAGGGCATAAGTGGGCTATTTCAGCAGGTGTTGATTGAATGTATTAGCTTGGAATGATGGTCATGCTATATTTATTATCTATGAAAGGTTTTAGAGCTGATTGTGTAGCATTAGTATATGCATTAGTTTTTTTTTTTTTTTTTTTTTTTTTTTTTTTTTTTTTTTTTTTTTTTTACATTTTCTGAAAGAAGCAACATAAAGGAGAGCAAGGTTGATTTTGGTTTATAGTTTAATGGGGAAATGCAATCTATTATAGCAGAAAGACTGCCCATCCTGTCAGGCAAGCATGGCATCTTGTGGCTCCATAGTCCTAGAAATGTGTGGCTGGAACTTGTCTCTTCCTCGTATCTCAAAGGAACAGGAAGCAGAAACAAGACAGAAGTCTGCAGGGGTATAAACCCTCAAGGCCCATCACCAGTGGTCTATATCCTCCAGGGAGATGCTACCTCCTAAGGGTCTACCACCTCTCTCAATAGTATCACCATCTAAACATCAAGAGTTCAGACGCATGAACGTATGGAGGACATTTTATATTCTAGCCAGAACACTGTATGTAATTGCGATTAGACAGCACTGTAAAAATATATCAAATTTAATATCATCTCAGAGACATTTTGGTGGTAGAGTTGAATCAACTTTACTTGTATAACCATGTTGTTTTAGTATAATGTAGTTCTTGCAATTTTAAAAAGCTTTTGAAGTTAGAACAAGAAAACAATAATGTATAATGATAGAAAGTCAGTTACTAAGGTTTATTGTGGTAATGAACATGAGAGACTTCCATCTTGAACTGGGTGTGGGGTCAAATAGGTGTGCTCACTTGTAGAAGTCCATTTTGTTATGTGCTTATAATACAGTTACAGTTGTACAGTTCTGTGACTCTGCTAATTAAAAGTTTAAAAATTGCAGCACAACAATAGAATGGAATACTGTATGTTCTAAAATATTTTCTTAAAGCATGTAATATGTACAGACAGGGAAGAAATGACAGTTTTCACTATTGCATAATATAAAAAGTACACTGTCCATAAAACATTATAGTAGCAGTAGATACTAGGAAAACTGGAATAAAAGCAGTACTATAGCAATATTTGTCATAATAGCAAGTGTCCAGATGAGAGTTGTGGATTTGGTATAGTTGTTGGATGCTTTACTGTTGTTCATTTTGTAAGAATAATTGATTGTGTTTACCCGGTTTAGGGAGACAATAGAAGGAAGATGTTAAGCAAAGTCGTGTTAGAGATATGAAGCACAAAATCACGAAGGAGAGTAGGTTTCAAAAATCATTTTGAAGGTAGATTTCAAAAACCATTTTTGAAAAATTAAGGAGAGGACAAGGTCAAATAGCGGATTGTAAGAAGATGAGGGGAGAGAAATAACCTGCTAGAAAGGGCTCTTACTAGCTGAAACTGCTAAACCATTGTTTAGTAAAGTTGATTAAAAATCCTCTCCTTCACCAAGCCTCTTAGGTTTGTTTATTAAAAGTAATTCACAGTGAATATGTGAGTTTATTAGTTTTGTTCAAGAATTTAGTTTTAATGAAACTGCCATTAACACAGTAGCCTCACTTTGCTGTAGCAGATGAAGCTCACACTTTATTCCCAGCCTCTACGGTTACATTACCCTTCTCAGTAATGTGCACAGCCCTGCAACCTGTCCGCTTTAGTGAGGGCAAATAATACACCTCACTATGTTTTAGAGTCAGATGGGGCGAGGGGATACTTTGACAGAGTTAAACACTACCCTGCTGTAATTTACATGATTTTTGTTTATCCTTCATTCCAAAGCCCTTTGTGTAAGGCAGTTATATCGTGAAGGAATTTATTTCACTGAGTTCGTAAGTTGAAGTTTATGAAAGGGTGAATTATTTCCATTGAAGTTGTACAAAGGTTGCATTTAATGTTTTTGAGGTGTGGTTCTGATTGCAACGTGCCCTCAATATTTTATTTGAACGACTAATATAGCTTTGTATATTAAATTGAAGTGCAAGTGTTTTTATTTTCACTATTGAGCTGTCAGAGGGAGTTTTCCCCCATTCCGAAAGTCGCTGTCGTTATTCCACCACACTTATTTAAAATAATAACCCGAATCAGATTTTTACCAGGGCTTCGCAGGGGCTTGCCTTTGAGTTGCCTTCTTGTAAGCAACCTGGCTGCAGGAGTTGGTTTGGTCTGAGAGTGCTCCGTGGCACTAGGACCCAGGGGGCTCCCGTGAGCGGATCTTGGGGCCAGATTGCAAATTCGCGGTGACTCAGTCTGGTCAGCTCCTGGAGCTCGAGGCGGCCGTGGCGCACAGCACAGACACGGCGGACGTTGGCGCGGAGCTTCGGAGCAGCTCGGCCGGTTTCGGGTCCGAGCCTCGGTTGGGGCCGGGGCTGGGGCTGGGCGGCGGGCCGTGGGCAGCGGGCGGGTGCGCGGACGCGCGGCGGGCCTATGCGTGGGACTAACATCTGCTCGTCTCTTCCTGTGTCTGGCTTTATTTGCAGCAAACCAAGATGGAGTATGAGTGGAAACCTGACGAGCAAGGGCTTCAGCAGATCCTGCAGCTGCTCAAGGAGTCCCAGTCCCCAGACACCACCATCCAGAGGACCGTGCAACAAGTATCCTTGCCGTGCGGTGCCGGGCCTCGCGCCGCCGCCCGCCTCTCCTCCGGGCCGCGGCCCCCACCCCGCCGGCCTCGTGCACGCGGCCGCAGCCCGCCAGGCCCGCCGCCGCCGCCGCGTGGGGCTCGGCTGCCGCTTCCGGGCCACCGCCAGGGAGGCCACACGTGCCGTGCCGCCACGTCCCCGCTGCTGAGCGGGAGCGGCCGGGCCCACACAATGACCGGCGGGGCGGGAGCAGCGGGCCTGCCGAGCGGGACTTGAGCCGGGCAGCATAGCGCGGCCGGGGGTGGAGCTGGCGCGGGGTTTGAACTCAGCCGAGGGCCCAGGGCTTTCTCCAGCCGCGCCTGAATGGCCGGCGATACTGTGGTGCTCGTGGGAGCACCTGTTGCAGCCTCCCCGGCGCTCCAGTGAGGTTTGCATGTTAAAAGCTTTGGCACAAGGCTGCATGGACTCCATCTACCCAAGGGGTTGCTGTGGGCTAAATGCTGGTGTAGAGGTCTCATTGCTACAGTTGGAGAAAACTACATTTGCTGCAGGCTCCAGAAGGGAAACAAACACGCAGATGGCAGCCTCTTACCCCTGTTAAATCCAAGCAAGTTAATTCTTTAAGAACTAAGATTTGTTGTGTTCACACCAGATTCCCTTGTAATGCTTTCCAGTAAGGAGCAAAATTACCTAGTAGGGAATTTAGTAAATTAAATAAGATCCTGGGGTTTGAGCTTATTTAATTTAGAAAAAAAATCCACAGACGTGACTTTACTAGAGGGTTTCAAGAAGTACTGCGTTGCTGTAACCTCAGCCCTCCATTAGATGACTATGACACTGCCCGTTTAAAAGTGGATAGAATAGTGACTTAGATCTACATGGATTGTTTAAAAAGCCATTTTATTGGAATACCTTTGATACTAGGGAAAATAGTAGTTTTGGGTATAGTGGAGCTTTTATCTGAACATGCTGTAGTCTTAATTTTGTGTTGTCATAATTCCATGGGCGGTTAAAGTTGCAAAAAAGTGTAAGTATTATTTTACAAATTAATAAAATTAGCCAAGTCCAGAATTGCATTGTAATTTCTATAGCATTGAGTATTTTGTTCTTTTAAGTACCTATTGTATACCAAGTATGGTGCTTTGGCCAGTCCAGTAGTCAGTGTACAGTTTACTCTGGGTATTGAGCATATTATGTCCTGTGAGAAAGAACAAATTAATCAAGCATGGTCGTGCCACCCCTGTGATCACAGCTTGTGGGAGGTTAGAGTGCTCAAGATGGCCTGTTCTTTTGTGTCCATAGCATAAAACAGATTTGTTCTGTTACACAGATATGCACAAAATGCGTGTGTGTCTTAAGTTGTATGGAAGAAGGTAATAATAAACATTAACATCAGCATGCTAAAACTAACAGTCCTTGTTTGGGCTTTACTTGGAAATAGTAGTTACATTTTGTTAGAATTTATATACCAACTCCAGACATTTTAAGGCCATATGTAAAAAGCCTATTTAGTGTATCTGGTATATTTAATAAATAATTAGATACCTTTAGTAAAAACATTTTAATCTCTGTGCAGGTAAAACACCCCTGGCAAGCATATTACAGATTGAGAGTCAGGGTTTGAAAGACTTCGGGCATTACATCCCTGGCAGTTAGTTCCCTTATGTGTTGTGCCTTGGGATGAATGGGGGTTGATTTGATGGACTTTATGTCTGGGAAGATGGTGTGGAAATATGCATAAATGACATTCTCTGCTTTTACATTTTAAAGAACAAATGAGTCAAAAAGAACCATCATGCTCAATTCCTCAAAAGCTCAAAAAGTGCTTTATTGAACATGCAGATACTTACCTTCATTTATGTCTTACTGAATATATTTAAGCAGTATTTCAGCCAGAAAGAACTCAAAGGTTGCTTTTTTTAAAATAACAAGTACTAGTGTGTTGTAAATAACATCAAGTTTGATTTAATAAGTATTATTCTTAGGAAAAGTAGAAGGCCAAAAATTATTAGATTTTAAAATTTCTTTTTCTGTAGATTAACAGAGAAGTTTCCTTAACTACTGTTTGTTCTAGAAACTGGAACAACTCAATCAATATCCAGATTTTAACAACTACTTGATTTTTGTTCTTACAAAATTAAAATCTGAAGGTAAGTAAAGTTTAACTAAAAATATCTTTAACACTCTTAAGATCTTTATACTGTGGATTATTACTGTCAGAGGATTTCATTTTGCCATCTAATTGATGGGTGTCAGATGTGCCGCATAGAGTTACTGCCTCTGTAGTATTTAGATGGGTAAGTACTGTTCTCTTGCTAACTGGATGCTCATGTAAGTTCCCTCTGTTTGCAAAATGAAAAATGGGTTGCATGATCTGTCTTGGTGTTTATACTGAGTATAATAAAGGTTGACTTTTTAAAGAGCATGCAGATTGAATGCAGGTCTTAATAATTACGTGGATGTATGTGTATGTTCATTATAGGAAAATCTGAAAAGCCATATAGCCAAAATAAAAATACTGCCATCCAATAATTGTTGTCTCTGAACTTAACTTCTGACTATATACTATTTCAAAGCTATTTACAAATGATGGAGTCATTAACTATTACAATTTTCATTTTAATAACTCCTACTTGTCTGTTTTTACAATGACATGGTCATTAATTGTTCTTAATACATGCCACGTATCATTCTTGATTTTATTTCACATATTCATTAGCACTGCTTCTTTTGTTAGATCATTTGTTTCGTGGGAAATACAAATGAAACAGATAGTGATCATTGCCCTCGCTCAGCTCATAGGACAGTGGGGGCTGCTTTTGATGGCGTTTGGCATTGAATGTCTCTCTCTGGAATTCACTGCAGGCACTCACACAAGTATCGACAGTTTTCTGCCTCTAAACAAGACAGTTAAGGCCTCTAAACAAGAGCCTTAGCCCTTGTTTGGCAATGGGTGTCTTAGAAGCCATAGTAAAAACTGCTTTGTAGAGTGAGCTCTGTCTGGATTCTGACACTAAGGCATGTGACCTGTCTTGCTTCTTTCAGCTGGAAATGCCTGCTAGGTATTTTCAGATCCTATAATCTCAGCTCCGGAGCCTAGCATGTCATGGAAGGATTCACTAATTCATACACACTTTAGTGATTCTTTTAATTTGTTCTCAGGTGGTTTTTTAGTGAATTTTGTGGGTTTTGTGATTGAAGGATACAATAAACATTTTAAAACAATCTAGGTTTTAAACTAGAAGTTCTTTTAGTATATCTTTAAAATCAGTGATTATTATTCTGCTTTGGTGAATACTTGGGAATATACTATTTTTCTTAGTATAGAAAAATCTCACAGACTGGTGATCAGTAATTACTTGGCTGGAGGTGTAGTTCATTTTAGAATAGCATGTATGAAACCTGTAGCTCTGCAGACATCCCCTCATCACACACACACCTTTTTTTGGTATGTGGTAGAGTTGTGACAGAATCTCTCTGTGTAGCCCTGGCTGTCCTGGAACTCATTCTGTAGACCAGACTGGCCTCATACTTAGATCCACCTGCCTCTGCCTCCTGAGGACTGGGATTAGCGGTGTGTGCCACCAGGCCTGGCTAAAATACAGTGGCTGTTTGTTTGTTTTGTTTTGTTTTGTTTTTAAATCATTCTTTTATCTTTTATGTATTCATCCCAACCACAAGTCCTCCACTCCCCTCAGATGAGCAGGCCTCCCAGGGACATCAAATAAACATGACAAGCTACAATAAGACTAGGCCCATACCATAACATCAAGACTGGACAGGGTAACCCAGTAGTAAGAAATGGGTCCTACAAGAAGGCAAGAGTCAGGGACAGCCTCCATTCCCACTATTAGATATCTACAAGAACACCAAGCTACTCAGCCATAATGTGTGTGTGTGTGTGTGTGTGTGTGTGTGTGTGTGTGTGTGTGTGTGTGTGTATGCATGCAGAGGACCCAGACCCAGGTTAGACTCCTACAGGGTCCCTGATCTTTCCCAAATTCCTATGAGTTCATCCTACTGTTATGTCCCTGAACCCTGTGGTTCTTCCAATTCTGACCCATCTTCCTCCCCTCTGCCTAATGGCCTAATGTTTGTCTGCATCTGCTCCCATCAGTTGGCTGGATAAAGTCTCTGCTCACTTTGATGATTCTGCTAGACTCTGGTTCCAGCACACTCTACCAGTAGGTTGAAGGTTTTGTGGCTGTTTCAGGCACCATGTCCCCCACTACTAGTAGTCTGCTAGGGCTACTCATGTAGATTGCATTGCACTAAGTTCTACCTCTTCCCAAAATGTTCCCCAGTTCCAGTCAGTTCTTCTAATATTTTTCTCCCTTTCCCCTACCTGATCCCTCCTATAAAACACACTTACAAATAAGATTTTGCTCTGTAATTGTTTACATTTTGCTCTCTATCCTTTTCTTGCCCTAATTTCATATAAGCTATTACAGCATTATAATTTTTAATTTCAGACTTTCTTGGCATATAAAGATACCTCCCCCCCTCTTGAAGATTTATTTATTTATTTAATGTATATGAGTACACTGTAGTTGAACTCAGGACCTGGAAGAGCAATCAATGCTGTTAACTGTTGAGCCATCTCTCCAGCCCATAAAAATACTTTTTAGAGGGCTGGCAGGATGGCTCAGCGGGTAAGAGCACTGACTGCTCTTCTGAACATCCTGAGTTCGGATCCCAGCAACCACATGGTGGCTCACAACCACCCATAATGAGATCTGACACCCTCTTCTGGTGCATCTGAAAACAGCTACAGTGAATTACGCTAGAGAGAGTGGGGCCAGCAGAGGTCCTGAGTTCAATTCCCAGCAGCCACACACATGATGGCTCACAGCCATCCATACAGCTACTATGTACTCATACACATAGAATAAATAAAATAAATCTTTAAAAAAAAAATACTTTTTAGAAAATACGTAACTCAATAATGGACAGAATTTAGACTCTAAATTTTAGAGACAGCTAACCTACACCTCCCCCATAGACTTGTTAAATTATACACCCGCAAGATATTCACATTTTCTTGACCTAACATTTATTTTGTCTATTTTAAGTACCCTTCAAAGCATGTAGTGGGAGTTTTGTGGGGGGTTTTGTAAAACTTTTATTTCTTCTTTTCCCACTCATAAATTTATTTCCTTTCAACCTAGAAGAGTGCCAAACCTAATTTTTCTAAGAAAGAAAACCAGCTGGCTTCTATGGCTATCTACATTATAGAAGGAATATGACATTGTTTTTTAGTGGAGATGTGTATTTTTCCTGGTTGTCCTGGAACTCACTTTGTAGACTCAGGCTAGCCTTAAACTCAAGAGATCCACCACTACTGCCTAGCCCTTCCATGAAGTTTTAAACTTAGAATTTTAAGCCTCATTGAAACATGTTCTAATTGGAAATAGAAAGATGTGTTGCTGTGAGCTCTTATTCTCCATTCTTTGGTGATATAAGAGTACAGTGCTTGTGCTTGAGAAACTGTTCCTTTCCCTCTTAGAGATTTTGCCAGTCAAAATACAGAGCACATAACTAACTAGAACAAGTCCAAGGTAACTTACTTGTTAATGAGGTGAGTCAAGCATTTATAGTACAGTAACATTTAATACATCAGCTTTTATACTTTTTCTTATTTGTGTATGTTTTTCTGTCTTGTCTGTTAGTGTATGCTGTGTGTATGGATGCTCTCAATAGGTCCCATGAAGATGGAGTTACAAGTGGTTGGGAGCCACCAATGTGGTTGCCAGGAACTAGGTTCTTCTGTCTTCTAATTGTAGCAAATGCTCTTATCTTAGCCACTGATCCCTCTCCAGCCCCTGTGGTTTTTGCATCTTGTAATGAAGAGGGTTGTACAAAGTAAGAGTGCAGCAGAGAATGAGCTAGGTGCTTCCTTCAGGTAGATCATTTGCCTTTCCATTCAGTGCTCCTACGTGACTTATTTTTGAGACAGGGCCCAGGTTCTACTATCTAGAGTAAGCTGACCTACCCACATAGAGGTGTGTGCCAACATACCTGGCTGATAATTTTTTTATTTTTAAGATTTATTTATTTTATGTGCATGAGTACATTGTGGCTGTACAGATGGCCGTGAGCCATCATGTGGCTGCTGGGAATTGAACTCAGGACCTCTGTTTGCTCCGGCCCCACTTGCTCTGGCGTAATACACCGTGGCTGTCTTCAGACACATCAGAAAAGGGCATCAGATCTCATCACAGATGGTTGTGAGCCACCATGTGGTTGCTGGGATCCAAACTCGGGACCTTCGGAAGAGCAGTCAGTGCTCTTACCCACTGAGCCATCTCACCAGCCCAGATAATTTCAAAGTCTGAAATAATAAGTAGATAAAACAAAGTCGTCAACATAAAGGCACATGTTATCATACTTGGCCTGTGTTTTGTCACTTGACTCCAGTTCCAATTTTTTAACTTGTGTATTGTGAGGATTAAATGCCACAGATATTGTGTTAGTGTTAGTGTATTTAGAACATGTCAGGCATTCTTGTGTCATTTGTTAGCACCAGCAATGAATTGGTCTTTTAGAAGACAAGTATGAACATTAAACAACTTTAAAGTCAATTTGTTTTTAATGCTCTAGGAGGGAAATTTTGCTTTACTGTGTCCCACCCCCACTTCCAGACAAGTGAAAAACATTGCAGTCATAATGTATGAAACTGATCCTATCTATATCTTTGTTTCCTTTTGTTTTCCAAACTGGATGTTGTTTGTTTGTTTGTTTTCTTCTCAGGGACAGTTTTCTTTCAATGAGACGTTTAACATTATATAAAATATTTTAGATTGCCAAGTTCTGAATGGGCACCACTGGTATCTATGACCAGTAATACCACTAAGCATATTAAAAATGCACTGAGCAGTACCCTACTCCAGAGAATTACTTTGAAAATGTCAGTAATGTCAAAGCTGAGAAACCCTGAACCATAAATTATAGAGCTAATTTTTGATAATTTGTAATTTTAGCCAAAAGAAATGGGAATCAATCCTTTAGTATAAATGGTTTTAAAATAACTGTTGTTGAAGATAGATGGTGGGAGAGCATGACTTTACTCCCAGAGGCAGAGGCATATGGATCTCTGAGTTCCAACATGGCCAGGGCTACAGAGAGAAACCCCATTTCAGAAAACAACCAACAACAAGTGGCTGTTTTCGACATCCTGAAACAGAACTCCTTTAACGTTCAGTGCTTTCTTCCAGATGAGCCCACACGGTCATTGAGCGGTCTGATCTTGAAGAACAATGTGAAAGCTCATTTTCAGAACTTCCCGAATGGTGTGACAGACTTCATCAAGAGTGAATGTCTAAATAATATTGGGGACTCCTCTCCACTGATCAGAGCCACTGTTGGTAAGCAACCCGTGTCACAGAAGCCTTGCTCAGGCTAAGTTCAGTTGGGACGAACAGCAGAGCCTTTTAAGTCCTTCTGTATAGCGTTCATCATGCAGTAACAGCTCCATAAGGCAGTGAGGCTGAGGTCACCGGTTGCTAACTAGTGCGATGGTTAGAGTGACAGCACTTGGCTTCCTGTGAGAATGTGTGCATAGGGATTCCTTATGTCAAATGCCATGGCTCACTCTCTAAGGTACAGCATCCATCTTACCGAGAGAATTCTAAATGTTTACTCTTCTAGTACTAGCCTTCTTTGTGTCTGCTTAGATGACAGGGTTTGCTTTCTTTGTTTTTTAAAGTCTTTTCAGTGTACATCTTGTTTTCAGGGATTGAAACTGTTTATTTAATAGTAAATTAAAATAATTACAATAGCTGACATGTCATTTTGGGAGCACACAACTGCTGTTTGGTAAGTGCGTGTTAGCTCACCACAGAAATAGGCAGCTGTGCTCAGAGAAGCCTCTACCATCAGTGTGCCCAGGCCTTAAGAAGCTGTCTTTTGCCGGGCCGTGGTGGCGCACGCCTTTAATCCCAGCACTTGGGAGGCAGAGGCAGGTGTTTTTCTGAGTTTGAGGCCAGCCTGGTCTACAGAGTGAGTTCTAGGACAGCCAGGGCTACACAGAGAAACCCTGTCTCAAAAAACCGAAAGAAAAAAAAAAAGCTGTCTTTTACCAGGACCTGTAAAGCTTTAAGTTTGAGAAGTGCTGTTTGTGTGTGAGGCTCTGACTCTCTTCAGGCACTCCCATGTTAGAGACTGCTGTTGTTCTGACTTCAAGTTTGAGGAGCAGGGCACAAACTCTAAGACTCTTCTCGCATCCTCATAGATCCTCTTAAAGGCATTACTAGCTCTTGGCAGTGGTAAAGAGAATGGAGTGTGCTAGCAATTTTCTGTTTACAACAAGAAAAAAAATAAATGTAGTAAAATGGGATAAAAAAATTTAGTTTCCTCAGAGAAAGAAGTTTAACTGAAAGGCAAGGAATGTGTGAGATATAGAAATTAAATGAAATTCTTGGCTCCCCAAACTGTTGTATTATAAACGTGCCGCTTCTGTTAGTCCACATGGTAGAACTTAGTCTTAGCTGTAGAAGATTGGAAGTGCTGGAAAAAAGAGTCCCTGTTATCTTTCAGGGGGTAAGTCTGCATTTCTTTTCCAACCTCTTTGGGCTGCTTTATTATCTTTTGTTTTCTTATTTCAAAATAGAAATGCTGCTGATGGCTATAATTTGTATTTCTTGACATTATTTCATAAAGTCTGTACAGTTCTTGGATTTTAGATTTTTTTTTAAGATTTTTTTATTTTATATATTGTTTATATATTGTACATTGTTGCTGTCTTCAGACACACCAGAAGAGGGCATCGGATCCCATTACAGATGGTTGTGAGCCACCATGTGGTTGCTGGGAATTGAACTCAGGTTCTTTGGAAGAGCAGTCAGTGCTCTTAACCACTGAGCCATCTCTCAAGTCCCTTAGGTTTTGTTTATAGTATGTATTCTGGTATTCTGACTGTGAGAGGCCACTGACTTTTTTCAGTAAAGCCAACAGTTTTTAATCTAGCTTCAGATATAAGTGCAGTGTGTTTCCAAGTGATGGATGGAATGCAGTTAAATAATTGTGAGCCCAGATTGGATGTGAATAGAACAGCTAAAGCAGTGGTTGGCAGGTGGGAAGTGAGCAGGTTCATTTAGTTCATCAGATTTCTTCACTTTTGTCTACAGATTAAGGATCCCTTGGGGTTTTGGAACATTCACATATTTTGCCAGTTGGGCAACCTTTACCAGAATTCACATTACTATAAAATCTGAATGTCCTAAGACAATGTCACTGTATCTCTACATGGCCTTACTGTGGAACTCACTACGTAAACCAAGCTGACAAAAAACTCAATGAGATCTCTTAGCTCCTGAGTGCTGAGGTTCAATGCATGAGCCACTATAGCTAGCTAATAATTTCTGGTAATTTAAAAGTCTGAAATGCTAATTACATAAAGCTACCTAGTTAAATAGATTGGCCAGTTATTTGCTTTGTGTTGTTAATTAAAAATGAATGGGCAATGGTGCTTCAAGACAACAAAACAAAAGCTTAAGAATATCCAGCTTTGGCATGGAGAGATGGCTCAGCACTTAAGAGCACTGACTGGTTTTCCAAAGGTTGGGAGTTCAGTTCCCAGCATCCACGTGATCCTGTAACAGGATCCAATGCCCTCTTCTAGTGTGTCTGAGAGTGTGCTCACAGACATTTACTGTTGTTGATGGTGCTGAGGGTGACCAGTAGTCGAGTGCTTAGCCCAGATACAACATGTCTACCATCCTGTGATAGTTCAGGGAATGTCCCAGAAGTCGAGGGCAGGAAGAGTGTGAGCAAGTACAGGCAGTGAGTTAGAAGGGCTTCAGAATGCCGTCTTTTGGGCATGACATGGCCATTGAGTTCCCCTGTCCTGGGACTGTACCAGATTGGTCCTGTAAACAGCCTGTCATAGGTGGAGGTGTGGGGTTCATAGGGTCCCACTACCTGGTGAACTATGTCTTCTGAAACATTGGAGAGGCATAATCATAGTCTTCAGTTGTGCACCCACTGGTGATCCATACAAAGCTCCGGTATACAGCTTCAAAGGATGGGTCACAGAAGGAAGAAAAAGAGGCAGGAGAGGGTGAGAGTAGCTAGGGTATGAAATTATCAAGGGACAAAAACCTTGAAAATTGTGTGTGCCCCCCTCCTCTTGTTTCGATGCACAATAAAGATGGTAGAGCAGTAGGAGAAGTTATTGGGCAGGACACAATAAAGTACTTTTATGGTGGAGGAAGACTCACAGGAAGCAGTCACCTAGAATTGTGGATGTTTTGGGGGTTTTGTTTTTGTTTTGCTTCTGGAAAATAAACACAAGCATACTATAAGATGATGATTTCCAAGATATCTGGGATTTTTTATTATTTTTTAAATTAGTTAATCTTAGTTCACGAGAAAGGATTTTAAAAATCTTAAGATGTATTTCGAGATGGATCTTGTTTTCTGTTCATTCTCTGAGCATATGCCCACTGTACCTAAATTTAATTTCTTCTCTCTCTCTGTGTCTTGTATGTTATGAATCTTGTCAAAATTTATTTGGAAAGTACTTCATTTTAATGATTGTATGTTAATCCATTGGCTAAATGAATTGCTTGTCTTATCAAATAATACATGTCTTGCTTGTAGTGTTACTATTCTAATTATAGTAGAAAAGTTTATATAAGATTAATTTATAGAACTAATCTTACTGGCCAAAATATTTTAAATTCTTAAGATTTTATGTATTTAAGTATTACCAAACCCAATTACAGTTCTCATATTTGTTTTGTTTGGTTTTGTGAGATAAAGTCTCTGGTAGTCCAGGTTGGCTGGGTACTTGATCCTCCTGCTTCTATCTCTTATATGTTGGAGTTACAGGCATGTGACACTCCGCCCAACTCTCATGCTTACTTTTCCTTTTTTCAACTCTTCTTGCTATTTTCAGGAGTAGATGGGTTTATGGGAATACCTAAATTGGAGTTTTTCAGTCTTTCAACATTCTTTAATGTTTCCCAAGCAAAGGGAATGCCATACAAATTGTAGATTGTGTCTCTTTTTTTTTTTTAAGATTTATTTATTATATGTAAGTACACTGTCTAGACACACCAGAAGAGGGCGTCAGATCTCATTATGGTTGGTTGTGAGCTACCATGTGGTTTCTGGGATTTGAACTCAGGACCTCCGGAAGAGCAGTCGGTGCTCTTAACCGCTGAGCCGTCTCACCAGCCCCCAGATTGTGCCTCTTTTGTACATTTGGTTTCTCTGAAATTTTACTTGTTTTTTTCTTGTTTGGTTGGTTGATTGGGAGTTTTTGAGACAGGGTTTCTCTATGTGGTCCTGAAAGACCTCTAGATCAGACTGGCCTAGAACTCATAGATCTGCCTGCCTCTGTCTCCAGTGCTGGAATTAAAGCTGTCTCCATTGATCCTGAGTTGGCTTGAGCTCCTGATCTTCCTGCTTTCACTTTCCAAGACTGGGATTACAGCTTTTGTAAGCACAGAATCCTGTGTTCATTTATATTTTAGCTTGAAGAAAGACTTAACTGACATGAACAAGGTCTTGGTACCAAATTGATTCTCGCCTAAAGGCCAGTAGTAAGAGTGATAGCTTTAAAAGGCTTTCAGTACTTAAGGTTTGCCTTGTTTTGTTTTGTTTTCTACTTGATTTCCTTTTCTTAAAAAGTAAATTGTTGCTGGGCAGTGGTGGCACACGCCTTTAATCTCAGCACTTGGGACTTGGGAGGCAGAGACAGGCGGATTTCTGAGTTTAAGGCCAGCCTGGTCTACAGAGTGAGTTCTAGGACAGCCAAGGCTATACAGAGAAACTCTGTCTTGAAAAAAAACGAAAAAAAAAAAAAAAAAAAAAAAGTAAATTGTTGCCAGGCAGTGGTGGTACATGCCTTTAATCCCAGCACTTAGGAGGCAGAGACAGGAGGATTTCTGAGTTCAAGGCCAGCCTGGTCCACAGAGTGAGTTCCAGGACAGCCAGGGCTACACAGAGAAAACCTATCTTGAAAAAACAAAAGTGAATAGTTTGTTTGTTTGAGACAAGCTAAAAATAAAAACTTCAGTTCTGGTTGACCTGGAACTCACTGTGTAGATCAGATAACCTCTAAACCCACAGAGATCTGTCTGCCCCTGCCCCTGCCCCTGCCTCTGCCCCAATTAAAGGTATGCTTTAGTAACTGTGCTGTGTGAAAAAATTAAATCTTTGTCATCAGGTTTGCTTATTGTTCAGAGCAATCTTGTTAGAACTACAGGGGAAAGTTTAAGAAAGCTTGTCTTCACTCTGCAGCTTGCTCAGTAATAACTGGGTATGTCAGGCATTTTTGTGTATTACTGAATTTTCAGAGTAACCCCATGAAGAAATTATTTTTCCATTTTGCAGCTTAGATTATACACAATTTACCTACTGTCAGAGTTTATTATACCTTTGTGTTTTGAAAAGATCCATAGCCATGTTTTATACAACAGATAATATATTTATTATTAAATTAGAAAAATGTTAACACAAAACTAACTCATTAGATGGTGCACAACACAGTTTAATTAGTCCAGTCAGAAGGAGATGCTTAGAATGTGCCACCAGTGTGGACTGTTGCAGCATTTCATAATGTCTGCTTAAGGTAGGGGTTTGTCTAGTTAGAGTTTTATTACAGTGAAGAAACACTATGACCAAGGCAACCCTTATGTTTAATTTGGCTGGGTCCTGGTTTCAGAGGTTTCGACTGTTAGCATTGTGGCTGAAAGCATGGCAGCATGCAGGCAGGTGGTGCTAGAGAAGAGCTTAGAGCTTTACATCTTGGTTTGCAGGCAGCAAGGAGACTGTTTCACAGAGTATAACTTGAACATTTAAGATCTCAAAGACTTGCCTCCATAGTAGCACACTTAATCTAACAAGGCCATACCTTCTAATAGTTCCACTTCCTATGGACAAACATTCAAACACATGAATCCGTGGGGGCCAAACCCATTCAAACCACCACAGGGTGGTTTGAGTGTGGACACACTGGATTGTTCTCCAGTGAGGCATACATCTGCTTATTGTTTCCCTGCTTGTAGTCGTTGGTTGTAATTCCTGTGCAAGTTGGAAAGGTATTCTTAGTTTTTTGCTTGTTTGTTTGTTTTTTGCCAGGTTTCTCTGTATAGCCCTGGCTGTCCTGGACCTCGCTTTGTAGACCAGGCTGGCCTTCAACTCAAGAGATCTTCCTTTTTCTGTTGGAATCAAAGGCATGTGCCACCACCATCTGTCTTATTGTTAGCCATTTGATGGATCTTTTATTATGAATCTTACAGAATCATAAGCTCATTGTTCAGTGGTAGACCTGCTGAGGGCATTTTGGTGTCTTTCTGTTTACTTGTAGGTGATTTTCATGAAATTTTGTTTAGTGAAAGCATCATTATAGAAAAGCAAATTGTAGGGCGTTTGTACAGATTTTGGGAAAGTTTTAAAAATTGGAGGGAATGTGCCACAAGATAAAAAGTGTGTGATGCGTGCTGCGATGCACACTCCATGCCCTGTGCTGAGGTGGTGGTTACTGAAATTGCAGTCTGGGTCTCCTGGTGGGTTTAAAGTGTGTGTTGTGCACATGCCTCACAGCGCAGTATGCTCCAAATGTGTGTTGTCTTTCTAGGTATTTTAATTACAACCATAGCCTCCAAGGGAGAACTGCAGAATTGGCCTGATCTCTTACCAAAACTCTGTAGCCTGCTGGATTCCGAAGACTACAACACCTGTGAGGTACCTACCGCTGTTTGTTTTCTCATAGCAGAGGGTAACTCTGGGAGTGCTTCTGGAATGGACAGCTTCAGAACAGAATGCAGAGCCAGCAGCTGCCTTTGTATTTTATACTTGTTAACCTTTTACAAACGCTTTTCTGGGAATAATAAGACAAAGATCTGTTTCCTGTGAGGAAGTTATTCTTAAATGTTACATGCATGTGATTAACAGCTGTTTATACTGCATTTAATCAATTAATTTTTAATTGTATGTGTGGAAATGTTCTCCCTGTGAGTATATGTGTGTTCAGTATGTGTGTCTGGTGCTCTCAAGATCAGAAAAGGTCATCAGATTTCCCTAAAACTGGGGTTGGTAATGGTTTTGAATGACTATGTGGTGCTGGGAACCAAACTTGTGTCCTCTGCAAGAGTAACGAGCATTCTTGTCTTACTAGTGAGCTGTATCTCCAGCCTCTTGCTGGTGTCTGACAAACTTAAAAAAAAAAAACCAAAAAACTGAAAGTTACCAAAGCACCAGACCATAAATTGTTTTTTTGTTTCTCTAAATTAATGACATACAATAAAAGGCTCAAATATTTTAAATCGTTACAGGAATTCTGATTCTGATCTTGATTTTGTGTTTTAGTTTCTTGGGGTTTGTTTGTTTGTTTATTTGGTGTGTGGGTTGCTTATTTCTTGCCACTGATAAATTATATAAAACTATTATATATGTTTGGGGAAATGAAGAAAATGTTTGAATTTGTTTTTTTGAGACATTCTCATGGTGACCTTGAACTTTTCCAGTCCTCCTAATCTACCCCCCAAATGCCAGGATTACAGACGTGATCTACCGTGCCCACTTAGAGTTCCTTTCTTACAGATTCTTTTTTTTCTCAAGGCAGAATTTCTCTGTGTAGCCCTGGCTGTCCTGGAACTCACTCTGTAGACTAGGCTGGCCTTGAACTCAGAAATCCATCTGCCTCTGCCTCCCAAGTGCTGGAATCAAAAGCATGCGCCACCACTGCCTGGCTCTTACAGATTCTTGATGTTGATGAGCACTGATGTATTCGACTTACTCGCAGACAGAGTCAATTTTTTTCCTTCCTCCCTCCCTCCCTTCCAAGACAAATCTCACAATATAGCTCTGGGTGGCCTAGAACTCCTAGAGATTCAAACTAGCTTTGCTTCTGAGTGAGAATGAAAGCCATCATGGGACATAAACAGTTTAGATGCTTTGGTTCTAAAGCAACACATCTTGGAGGTATAAAAGAACAGGGTGCCATGAAGTGGTCTTATGACTACCCTGGCCTGTCTAAAGGAACAGCGAGCGACTTGCAGAGAAGAGAGATTTTGTCAAAGCAGTCTCTTAAATCACTCTTTAAAAACTTAATTCTCGGGGCTGGAGAGATGCTCAGCAGTAGGAAGTACAGGCTACTCTTCAGAGAACCCAGGTTCAATTCCCAGCACCCACATGGCAGCTCACAACCATCTGTAACTCCTGTTCCGAGGATGAATGCAGGCAAAACACCAATGCACATTAAGTAAATCTTTCAAAACAAAGTGTAGTTCTCAGATATATGCTGCAATCCCTAGGAAATAGAGTGGCACAGTTTAAATGGCACTTTGATATATGGTAAATATAAAAGATGAGATATGATCAAGTAGTTTCTGGGAACCAAAGTATAAGCTATACTAATGGTAAATTGTAAGATGTTGTGCTAAAGATGCAGTCTTTCTAGATGTTGGTTCAGAATAATTCCTAAATGTTTGTTTTTTAGTGGAAATTTGGTCAGTTTTTTTGCTTGATTGATTCTGTTTGGTTTATATTTTTGCTTTTTTCCTTGTCTTAAAAATGTATTCTGTCAGACAGTGATGGGTGTCACAAGCCTTTAATCCCAGTGTGGAGGTAGAGGCAGGTGTCTCTCTGTTTTTGAGGCCAGTCTTGTTTACAGTGAGTTTCAGGCCAGCCAGGGATACAGAGAAGACCCTGTCTTGAGAAACAAAAAAATAAAACCAAACAAATACATTCTTCTCTATTATTATTTTGGGTGGCGGCTGGTTGATTGACATTGTTATTGCCACAATAACAAACAGGTGAACATTTCATTTGACTTTAGTCATTCATTGCCTTTTAGAAATATAACTTTTGTGGAAAATTCTTAGTATTCAAATATATCTATTTTAAGGTAGCTATACTATATTAGGTTAGCATGGTAAATCTAAGACTGACTTTATAGTTTTGATAAAATTTTAAGTTCCAAAATTTAATTTTTGAAGTATTATAAATTCTAAAAAGAATTATAAAATAATCACTTTAAAAGGCTATACCTTTGGAGCGGTAGAGATGGCTCAGTAGTTAAGAGCACTGACTGGCTGGGCGGTGGTGGCGCACGCCTTTAATCCCAGCACTTGGGAGGCAGAGGCAGGCGGATTTCTAAGTTCGAGGCCAGCCTGGTCGACAGAGTGAGTTCCAGGACAGCCAAGGTGACACAGAGAAACCCTGTCTCGAAAAAACCAAAAAAAAAAGAGAGAGAGAGCACTGACTGCTCTTCCAGAGGTCCTGAGTTCAATTCCTGGCAACCACATGGTGGCTCACAACCGTCTGTAATGGGATTGGATGCCCTCTTCTGGTGTGTCTGAAGACAGCGACAGTGTGCTCACAGACATTAAATAAATAAGTAAATATTTTTTTAAAGAAGGCTGTACTTTTGTTAGTACTGTTATAAACTAACTGTATTGCAGTTGTGTACCAACTTGTTAGTAGTGGAAGCAGAAAGAGTAAAGTAGTTGACCTACTTAGTAGGTCATACTATGCGCATGAACTCTGGGCTGCCCTCTTGTCAGGGAAAATGACTGGGGAATAGTTGTCAAGTTGAATCATATCCTATTACTGTTTTGTTGTCAGTTTCTAATATATGCCTTATGATTGTTTTAAAGTTATTAATAAGTTATATATTTCAAAGTAAATGCATGTTACAGTGGTTATTTCTATGAAAAGGTAGCTTTACATTCATTTTAGCAATTAGTAAGAAAATTTAAATATGGACTTAAAATTGATGAGACCATCTCAGTGGAATTAGATAATGAAGGTGATATTTATAACTAACCAAAATATTTTCCACTTTTAACTTACCTAATGCTAGAATTTAAATGTGTCCTTAGGATAATATTTTAATAGTCTGAATTGTTTTTAAGTTCTATAAAGCATGTGTGAGCAGAGAACATAAATATCCAAACTAGTATTTCACACATCTTGGGTTTTTGCTTTGTTTAGCTTTGTTCTAATCTTTTCCTTGAACTTTTTCTTGTTGTGTTGTCTAGACAGGTCTCAAACTAGTTAGTGATCTGTTTGTCTTAGCCTTCCAAGAGCTAGGATTACAGATCATGTGCTTTGCCACCTATTTGTAGGTGATTTCAATGAATTCTAACATTGCAATCTTGTCTTCCAGGGAGCATTCGGTGCCCTTCAGAAGATATGTGAGGACTCTGCAGAGATTTTAGACAGTGATGTCTTAGATCGCCCTCTCAATATCATGATCCCCAAGTTTTTACAGTTTTTCAAGCACAGTAGTCCCAAAATAAGGTATGTTTATAGCAGCATTGGTTGGCCATTCTTTCGTTTAAGACCAAGATTAGTTTGGGAAAATTGTTTTTGAAGTTATCAGCCTTGTCACATACAAATACCTTCCTCTGTAGCTGAATAACTAAAATTCTTGCAGTGCAACATTGGCATACCCATGTCCATTGAGGTGAACAAGATTATCTAATAGTCTTTGAACTTTTAAACAAGATGTCCTCTTTGCTACCTACCCCTATTTCCAGGTCTAATTCTGTGTTCTTTTGCCTTTCATCCTGTGATAAGTAAATTGTCTGAATTGTAATGAAAACATGTTTTCATTGACTTGTCAGCTGTTGTTACTTTAAAGGTGTTGTTGCATCTAATTGCAGAGAGTAGGGCTCATTTAAACAGAGGTACCAAAACCATTTAGTATGCCCTGAATGACATAGGCTTATGTGGCAGCTCCTCAAGTTTAGTCTAGACTGCATCCTCTTTCTTCACCTTAGCAATCACAGGTCTTAAAGTGATGCCTGCCGTGTAATGGTGAAAATACTGTATTTGAAGATAAATTAACCTTGATTAAGCCTATTGCAATCAGTTTCTCTAGCAAGTTGCAATTTCAGTGTGTTAATGAAAGTATGTGATTTTGTAATGCCTCCTATATTTTTTTGAGCTGTTGATCTTGTTGCCTTTTGTTTTGGTATGTGGTTGGTTGATTTTCCTAACTTGTTAAGGAAGGTGTTACTATTTCTACTTTATCAGTTCCCTTGGGTTTTTTGTTTGTTTGTTGTTTGTTTTGTTTTGTTGTTGTTTTTTGTTTTGTTTTTGTCAGTGCTTCGTGTACTTCATAGAATAAGCAGATGTATTGGCATATGAGTAAGAATCATTGCCTAGAAGTAATCAGCCACTCAAGGGTAAATGGACTTCTTTGCAGAATATAGCTAGTAGTTGGGCTTCCGTGCTGTGTCACAGACTTGTTTCAACTGTGTGACCAGAGAGCTAACTTGAATTTATTTCTTGGTTAAATTCTCCATTTGTGTTATTCTCCTATAGCTGTTTGCCTCTTTCATACTGTTCTTCCCCTCCTCTGGTCCTCTTTGTACTTTGATATGTTTCACGTGTATATTTAAATTCACTTCGAGGTTCTGCATATGAACCTTGACATGCCTCTCTGGATAGGGCAGATTTCACTTTCACACATGTCCAAGTCTGCACATGTCATAAGCTTGTTCTTCACAGCTCTGTGAATAAAGACTTAGGATCTCGTGTGTGTGTGTGTGTGTGTGTGTGTGTGTGTGTGTGCGTGTGTACGTACCAGGCATGGTGCAGCTGGACTATATAGTAGTTCTGTTTTTAGTTTTTTTTTGAGGAAACTATCAATTTCCATGGTTGCTGTTCCCATCATCAGCAAAAGTAGTTCCTGTTCTTAGTGTCCTTGCCAGCATTTGTTATAAGTCATTTTTAAAGTGATGGCCATTTCAGTAGTGGTAAGATGAACTCTCAGTGTTGTTTTGTTTTGTTTTGTTTTTGTTGTGGTGGTGGGTTTTTTTGGGGGGGTGGGGTTCAAGACAGGGTTTCACTCTGTAGACCAGGCTGTCATCGAACTCAGAAATCCGCCTGCCTCTGCCTCCCAAGTGCTGGGTCAGTGTAGTTTTAATTGATGTTTCACTAATGCCTAAAGATGTGCAACACTTTCATTGATCATTATATATTTCTTTGAGAGCTGTCTCTTCGCTTCATTATCCCATTTAGTGATGTGATATTCTGCATATTGGTATGTTGTCAAAGATTTTCTCCTATTTTTCATGCTGTTTCCTCTAGCAGTTTCAGTTTTCAGGTCTTACATTAAGGGCTTTGATGCATTTTGAATTGATTGTTTGTTTGTTTTTTTTTAACAAATTGTAAAGTATGGATCTAGTTGGTCATTAGTGTGCAGATACCATACCCAGTTTCCCCAAGAACATTTGGAGAAGAGGCTCCTTCTCAGTGTTTGAGACCTTTGTGAAGGATTGGGTAGCTGTAGAAGTGTGTTTATTTCTGGGCCTGTGTTGTACTTCGTGGGTGTGTGGGTGTGGGTATGTGTGGTGCCCTTGCTATTGCTATGACTCTGTTGTAATCTGAGACAGGTACTGTGCTGCCTTCAGCACCACTCTGTATTTAGGGTCCTAGGACTGTCCTTTGTCTTTGTGATTCTAGACAAGTTTGAATTGTAAGTTAGTGCTTTCCCTTAGAACTTTACCTGCTGCCTCGTTTTGACCACCGTGTGTTTTATGAACAAGTTCTTGGTGTTAATTTGGGCATTATAAGTGCTTTTTTCTTTGGATATGTTTGAACAGAGTGCTTCTTTATGGTTGTTTTTTTTTTGTTGTTGTTGTTGTGTTTTTTTGCTTGGTTGGTTTTATAATATTTTATTTTGGGGGCTGGAGAGATGGCTCAGTGGTTAAGAGCACTGTTGTTCTTCCAAAGGACCAGGTTTAATAATTCATAGCATCTACATGGCAGTTCCCCCCCCCCTCTTTTCTTTCTCTCTCTCTCACGCACATGCACACAAAGCATCAATGCACATGAGATTAAAAATTAAAAGAAAATAAACATTTTATGGGTCTGAGTGTTTTGGATGTGTGTATGTCTACTCCATATGCATGCAATGCCCATGAAGGCCAGAAGTTAGTTTTGGCTCTCTAGAACTAGAGTTATAGACAGTTGTTAGCTGCCTTGTTGATTCTGTCAGTGATATGTTCTATTTTCCTTTTTAATTTAGTTTATGTGAAATTTTCATCTCTAACATTCTTCTCCACCCCCAACCCCCATCTCAATTTGCTTAACTGAATTCCTTTCACTTTGCTTTTTTGGCTTATATGGCTGAAGTTTTCATCCATTTTGCCAACTTTCTCCTCTGTGCTTCTGAATTTCCTCTAGTTGGTGCCTTGATTTCTTCTCTAATTGATCTGCTTGTCTCTATCCTTTTTGAGGACATTGATCATTTTTGACTGTTAAACCTTGAGTCATGAGTGTAGTTAAGATCTTGGAAGGGAGTCTTATGGTCATCCTTTCACACTTCTGTGTTTCTATGTTGCAGTTTGTGTGACTCTTGTTTTGGATACCTCTTCCTCTTTATTTATGGATCTTATTGGGAAGTAGCCTACTTTGGTGGGCTCAGTTAATTCCCAGTTCCACTTCTTGAGGAGCAAATAAAGAGTTACAGCAGAAGCAGTTGCAGCAAATGGTGCACAACAGGTTCAGAGTCCAAATCAGTGGGCATTCTACTCGTCAGCAGAAAATAGAAAAAAGTAATGTAGTGAGTGTGTCATGAAACTAAATATTTAGAGTAAATGTGGAAATGGTAAACAGGTCGGATGGAAGAAGGAGGCAGGCACTCAGGAAAGACGGAAAGGAGATGGAAAGGGAAACGAAGATCATGAAGATTGTAAAGGGGAAGAGAGAACAGGCAGTTAAAAAATAATTCTCCAATAATGAGAAAATATGTGAGCAGTGTAAGATGCAAGTAAGAAGGGGAATAAAGCTAACAAAAGCTTTTCAAATATGGAAGCTGAGTGTGACAGTACTACCTTTAATTCCAGCAGTCAAAGAGGCAGGCAGGCAGATCTTGGGGTTCGAGGCCAGGGAGTTGGTGTACATAGTGAGTTCCAGGACAGCAAGACTGTATAGAGAACTCTAATCTCAAAAAAAACAAGTAAATAAGAATTGCAAAGATAAACTCATCAGTGTTAGAGAGATGGTCAGTGTGTACTGTTTCAGAGGGCCTGAGTTAAGTTCCCAGGACCCATACTATAGCTCACAACCACCTCTTAAGATGTGACAACTTGGCTGGTGAGATGGCTCAGCGGGTAAGAGCACCGATTGCTCTTCCGAAGGTCATGAGTTCAAATCCCA
>NW_022196914.1:59507968-59520689 GCF_008632895.1 Mastomys coucha | reverse complement strand
AAAAAAAAAAAAAAAAAAAAAAGATGTGACAACTTGAGTGGATGGTGGTAGCTTACGCATTTAATTCCAGCACTTGGGAGGCAGAGGCAGGTGGATCTCCCAAGTTTGAGGCCAGCCTGATTTACAAAACTAGTTCTAGGACAGTCAGGGATACACAGAGAAAACCTGTCTCAAACAGACAGAAAGGTGTGACACCCTAGTTTTTTTAAAATCACGTGTATGTGTCACTCCAAGGACACTTGCAGTCACCTGCTTGTACACATACAAATACACATACACGTGATTTTAAAAAACTTGGAGTGGAGAGATGGCTAAGTTACTTGAGTGCTTGTTGCTCTTGTAGAGGACCCAGGTTTGATTCTCAGCACCCACATAGCAGCTCACAACTGCTTTTCAGAGGCTTTGATACCCTTTTCTGAGCTGCAGGCCTGCATTCACACGGTATGTGGATGGTGTGTGTGTATGTCTGTGTGTGTATGGTACAGATATACATGCAGGCAAAGCACCCATACAAGTAATACAGGGGGAAAAAATTAATGTTTTTAAAAAAGGAAGTTTTACTAGAAGTTTTGTACTAGAAAAGAGTTAGAGGGCATTAAAATTGCCCAGTGATGGGAATACATACACAGATACACGCAAGGTAGTAAATATGAAAAAGTAAAAATGCTAACTTCAAGAAGAAATAGGACAGACCGTGTAGAGTCTCACTGGGCCTTTGAATTGGAGCATGCCAGGGATATGCAAACTGTGAGGAGGACAGTTGTACCAGGGGGCTCTTAGCTTTTCATTTTCTCTGGTTATAAGCTTATTGAGTGTCTCCACTTAGGCTTCATTGCACTCCAGGGGCTCTCTGCCTACCAAGCTTCACCTTGTATACTGTGCTCTGGTTCTCCCATCTTCCTGACAGTGTGGAAACAACCCAGGCACTGAGATCTGCACAGCTGGAACTCCTTTGCTACTCTTAAATCCTGCTAAGTATTGCTCACCTTGCTGATGGGACAGAACTGTAGATGTCACATACTCCTGGAGCTTCAGCATTGAGTCTGTAAGCTGGCTCCAAAGGTGACTCCACCTGCGGCCATCGGGTGGTGTGACCTTAATACTGTAGAGTTATTCTCAGCTGATGGATTTGGATCAGGGGCCAGATTTTCCTTATATATTTCTCTTACTGCACAGAGACCCTGCTACCTTTGCCTGTAAACATCTAGCCTTTGTTCTCTCTGAAATTGTCTCCCAGAATTAATCATCCTTCATTCTGGGGCAATGGTAGGTTGAACTTAGGTCCCATGACTTCAGTTCTTTTCAGGGTTAGAGTTACCTCACTCAATATGATCTTTCCTTGTTCTGTCCATTTATCTGTAAGTTTATGATTTCACTTTTCTTGAAAGCTGGATAGTAAGTGTACCAGGTGGTTTCCATTCCCTAATTATGAGTAGAGCAGCAGTGAACATGACTGAGCAGTGTCTATGGAGTAGGAGCTCTATTCCTTTGGGCCTGTGTCAAGGAGTGCTGTAGCTGGGTAATGTGGTAAACTCATTCTTAACTTCTTGATCCCTCTCCCAACCTTTTCTGTAGTGACTGTACCAGTTTGCAATCCCAACAACAATGAATAAGGGCTCCTTTTTCCTCCACATTCTTCCCAACTTTTGTTGTAGATTTTTGTTGAGCTTTGCCATTCTGAGTGGGCGAGGTGAAATCTCAAAAGTTGTTCTGATTTACTTTTCTAATTACTAGAGGCAATGGGCAGTTTTTAGGTGTTTCTTTGCCATTTATTTTTTAAATTCATTTAAGAGCCCATTTGGTGATAGGTTTATTTTTTTGTTTGTTTTTTTATATATACTTTGGATATTAATCCTCCTGTGTGTAGTTGGTAGACATTTTCCTCCATTCTGTGTGCTTCCTCTTTACTTAGTTAATGATTGTTTAGCTATGCAGAAGCTTTTTATTTTATCAAGTACCACCTGTCAGTAATTATCGACCTTTATTTTGGGTCAAGTCAAATCCTATTCAAGAAGTCTTTTCCTCCACTAATCATTTACAAAGGGACTACCTGTGTTCTTTTGTAGCAGTTCCAGTGTTCAGGCTTTGCATTTAGATGCCACTACATAGAGCTTGTTAGTTTTTGTTGCAATGGCTCTGTAACATATCTTAAGATCTTGAATGGTGATTCCTCCAGCATTTCTCTTTTTGCTAAGAATTATTTTGCCTATCCTAGGGTCTTTTGTGGTTCTATATGAAGGTATAGTTTTATTTTTTTTATTCTATTTATTATAGCTTTTTTTTTTTTAATCTGTGGGTGTCTACGGATCTATCTCCTGCTCTATAAGATAACCTTATGATGTTGTTCAGTATGGTCTCACATTGCATGTGTATCTCAGCCTTCATGTGAATCCCGGTTTCTGGGAACAGACCACCACATGTCTCCAGCATAGTGGTTCTCAACTTTCCTGATGCTGCAACCCTTTAATACAGTTCTTCATATTGTGGTGACCCAACCATAAAATTATTTCATTACTACTTTGTAACTGTAGTTTTTACTACTGTTGGGAGTCAGAATGTAAATGTCTGAAATATAGGGTATCTGATACGCGACTCCTATGAAGGGTTGTTTGGCCTCCAAAGGGGTTACAACCCAAAGGTTCAGAACTTTCTCTGGAGGTTGAGATTCCGTTTAAATAGCATGTTTTCCTTAGCTGTCTTAGTTTATTGCTGTGAAGAGAAACCATCCTCAAGGCAGCTCTCATAAAGGTTAAATAAATTAAAGCATTTAATTTGCAGCTTGTTTACAGTTTCAGAGGTTTAGTCCTTGTCCTGGCAAGAAGCATGCAGGCAGATGCAGGAGAGTAGCACATCCTGATGCACAGACAGAAAGAGAGAAACTGGGTTTGGTGTGGACTTGTGAAACCTCAGAGTTCACCCCTAGTGACATGTTCTCCAACAAGGCCACTCCCACTCCAACGGGGCTACACTCCTAATACTACTTTTAGACAGTTCCACTTTCTGGTAACTAAGCATCTTAGGCTCAAATATATCAGCCTATGGAGGCCATTCTCATTCAAACCATCAAACTAACACATTGATTAAAATAATCTGTTTGCCAGGCATGATGGCATACACCTTTGATCCCAGATCTTGGGGGGCAAGTAGGTCTTTGAGCTTGAAGCCAACTAACTGGGGCTACATAGTAAAAACTTTGTCTCAAAAATAGGAGAAAAAAAATAGAAGTTCCCACTTTGGTTTAAAAATCTCACTTGTCGCTGGGCAGTGGTGGTGCACACCTTTAATCCCAGCACTTGGGAGGCAGAGGCAGGCGGATTTCTGAGTTCGAGGCCATCCTGGTCTACAGAGTGAGTTCCAGGACAGCCAGGGCTATACAGAGAAACCCTGTCTTGAAAAAAAAAACAAACAAACAAACAAAAAAAAGAAAATTAAATCAAAGTGAATGGCTACATCACTTTGAATAGTGATGCACTATTTTCAGCACTATTCTGCTGTTCTTTTTTAGATGCTGGTGCTGCTCTGCAACTGCAGTTCCTGCTTACTGAGTCATTGGTGTTCTATAGACTCTGGTTAGACTTTAGTGGGTACAGACAGACACCATAGTATCTCTAGAGATGCATGTTGAGCTTGTAATCACAGTAAGCATATGCTAATGTGTACCTTGGTTTCTAGGTCTCATGCTGTTGCATGTGTCAATCAGTTCATCATCAGTCGCACTCAAGCGCTCATGCTACACATTGATTCTTTCATTGAGGTAAGACTTGTCGCTGCCCATGGAGGGCTTCCCTGTGCTGGAACTGCAGCATCTAGACAAATGGTTGTTATTGCTGATGGGATTAAAATTTATACAATATTTAATTTTTCCTAGCTGAAAAATAAAAGCATTCTTTATGTGATAGAACATTAGAAATGTGATCCAGATATGAGCTATGGAGTGAATATATGTAGTTCTGCCTCCTAGCTTGACTACTTAGAAGTCTTCCTCAATACACCATTCAGTTTGTACATGCATGATTTTCCTAGATCATGAGTAACATTTGAAGCAAGCAAACACAAAATATTTACTAATATTAGATGTAGTTGGCCTGTAACAATCCAAAGGTACATACTAAAAGAACAGCTACATAACAGTTGACCTGGCTGTTAACTGCGCGTTGCTTGGTGGTCTGAAATGGCCTCAGTATACAGGCCAGACCATTTAGGAATAACTTTCTGTTTTTCCATTGATTTACATTATAAATATAGAGGAGTCAAGAAAGCTATTAATTCTTAAATGCTAAATACCGTCTTAGTGCATAAATGCAGAAAGAATAAGATCATGCTCTTGGGGGCTCACAGAGACTAAACCACCAACCAAAGAGAATACAGGGGATGGAGCTAGGCCCCTACACATTTGTAGCAGATGTGCAGGTTGGTCTTCATGTGGGTCCCCTAACAATTGGAGGTGGTGTGGCTGTCTCTGACTGTTGACTGCTATTGGATCCCCTTCCCCTAGTTGGGCTGAGTCAGGCCTCAGTGGGAGAAGAAGTGCTTAGTCATTCTGCCACTTGATGTCCTGGCGGGTATCATGATAGATTAGTGAAAGAGACTAAGATAATATCTGGCCATGATCCATAAACAGAACAATTCCTTTTCATAACCTCTTCTTGATTACAGCAAGTATAAAAGCTGAAATTCTAAGAAGGGTGGAGTCATTTTAATTTTCTCAACAGCTTCTTTCTGAATTCACCAGGCTGACCTCTTAACTCATGGATCTGCCTCCCTTTGCCTTCCCAGTGTTGGGACTAAAGGTGTTCACCACCTTGCCCAGCTGTGTTTAAGAATTTCTAGCTCTTGCTTTCCTTGCTGAGACTGAGTTTCTTGTTTCTGCTACTTTGCTGCAGACTGCTGTCTGTCCTGACTCTTCTCCTATTTCTACCACCCAGCTCACTGTAGGAGTTGCTGGCATTGCAAATGAGTATCACTACATCATGTTCTCCTCACCCACCCAACCCCCACTTTAAGAAGACAAAACAAAAGATGAGTCCTAGGGATAAATCTCAGATCTCTAGACTTTTGGACACAGCACACATGTTTAGTCACTGAGCCAACTCTCAGCTCTTCCTGGAGTTTCATTATGTGTATCCTAGAATGACTTTGAATTCTTGATCATCCCACCTCCCATCTCTCAAGTGATGGGGTTACAGGACAACCAGAGGGTACTAGTTCTGTGCCCACCCTAAAATGTTGGCTTGGTCTTAGTGAAAACTTGTTATAGTCAAAAAGTATCAGTGTGTACCTAAGATTCCATGAAGGCTAGTCTCAACTCCTTCTCCAGGTGGCACATTTTTAACCCCTGCTAATTATTAATCTATGAGATGAATAATATAGTATCTTGGGCTGTTACAATTGTATATATTACTCTGTTGTCTATGTGCTCCCACTCATTAGCCTTCTAGAGGAGTTTGTAAGAATCAGCACAGGAGTTTGTACCTTGGTTATTGTTCACTTTCCTCTCTACTAGTTGGTAGTTGACTTGGTGAATAGCAGCAATTTAGTGTTACGCCATTCTCCCGCTCCCTCTGCTACTCCAATAGGGAAGTGAACACTTAAGCCCAGATGATACATTAGTTTGTTTGATTAGTTTGTTGATTGGTTCTTTGAAACAGGGTCTGACTCTCTAGTTTAGGCTGGCCTGGAACTTCTCCTTAGCTTTGAGACTGCTAGGATGGCACATCCAACAATCTTTCTTTTTTTTTAAAAAAAAAAAAAAAAAACTAAACTAAAACACTTTTTAAAAAATTACTTTAGCCGGGCGGTGGTGGCGCATGCCTTTAATCTCAGCACTTGGGAGGCTGGATTTCAGAGTTTGAGGCCAGCCTGGTCTACAGAGTGAATTCCAAGACAGCCAGTGGTATACAGAGAAACCCTGTCTCGAAAAACCAAAAAAAAAAAAATTAAAGTACAGCTAAACAACTGAGAAGATGGCTCAGTCTGTAATGTGGCTTGAGCTCAGATTCCCAGCACTCAGCATAAAAAGCCAAGCATGGCATTGTGTGCCTGTAACCCCAGCACTGGGGTGGGTTAAAAAGGAGGGAAGATCCCTTAAGCTTGATGGCTAACCAATGTCTGGAAGATTTGGTGATTGTATAGATTGGCTGTGGTATACGTCTGGTCTCCATGTGTACACACTCCACACATATACATGTACTTACTTACCTACGTCACTTACATGCATATACCCTGCACACAAAACCAGGCTGTTATTAAGAATGGTGTTTTAGGCCTAGAGATGGCTTAATGTCAAGAGCATGTACCACTCATCTAGAGAACCTGAGTTAATTCCCAGCACTCACAACCACCTTTAACTCCAATTCCAAGGATTGACACACTCTTGGCTTCTGTGGGCACTTGTACTATGTGCAACCCCCAGACATATACATACATATAAGGAGTTCCAGGTTAGCCAGCAATACACAAAAGAGACCTTTTCTCAAAAAAATCAAGAAGGAGAAAATAGAATGGCTTTTTATCTTTATACCACAGTTATGATCTTTGGCAATTGCCATTCCACAGTTACTTAGTTTGTCTGTTTTACCATTAATTGTAAGGCAATTCTGGGCTTAGGAGGTTGTTTGTTGGTTTGTTTTTTTGAAGCAAAGTCTGTAGGATCTCCTTCTGGCCTTGAGCTGTCAAATGTTTTATGTCAGGCTTCCAGTTCAGTCATTTGTACCCTGTTAATTTTCTATTAAAAATAAACCTTTTTATTTAATGCATGGGAAATTCTAATTAGGAGAGGACATGTATTTCTCCTCCAACAGAACCTCTTTGCACTGGCTGGTGATGAGGAAGCAGAGGTGCGGAAGAACGTGTGCCGGGCGCTCGTGATGCTGCTTGAAGTCCGGATGGATCGCCTGCTTCCTCACATGCACAACATAGTTGAGGTAACCAAGCACACAGACACTGTTACCTCATTTCTTTCTTAAGAGAAATATTTGGCACAAAATAAATAATGTAAAGATAAAATTTTCTTGTTTTTCTATGTGACACCTTTGAGGGAAGGCACATAAAAAGATATGATTATTTTTAAATTGTAAATCCTCTTGGCCATTTTTTTTCTTTTGTGAGATTTAAGATATTATTGGAAGAATTATTTATTTAAACATAGAGATTAGGTTTTGATCATTATAACTAGGAAATTCTCATTAAAAATGGTATATCAAGTTACGGGAATTTGGGGGATATTGGGTGATGTATTTTTGGATTGTTAGAAAATAAAATTAAAAATTGAATTGAATTATCAGTTTGTAGTTTCATTATCAATATGATTCGTCTGATTTTGTGACTTACCGGAAAGTTGAGGTTTCTAAGAAAGAAGGACATTGGCAAGGTGCTGGTGGAGCACATCCTTAATCCCAGCACTAGAGGGGCTGGCCAGCCTGCTCTGTAGAGCAAGTTCTAGGACAGCAGGGACTTCACAGAGAAAGCCTGACTGGATCCAACAAACCATTGTAGATTTTAAAGGTTTTTCAGTTCTTGTCTAGTTGAAGTCAATTGACTAGAAGACGTACTAGTTAACTGATGGACTAAGATAGATGAAGGAAGCTAGAGTCAAGCTCTACCTTCTAATTTCATGTTGCTAAATAGAGTCCTATTTGTTTATTATATGGCTTTCCAAGTGCTTTAAGCAGTATATTGTCAGCCTGACTTGTGTGTTGTGTGGTTAGAGTGGGTCTCTTAGAAATGGAGTTACAGTATGGTAGACTCTGGAGCGGTTGTTCAGTGTTTAGCAGTTGAGGGATCTATTCCTAGCATTCATAGTCTCACAGCTGCTTGTAATTCCAGTTCAAAGAGTCCATTCTCTCCTGACTTCGATGGACACTTTGTACACAAGGTGCTCACGCTTGCAGACAAGCAGTCACATACAATACCATAAATGCTAAATTAATAAATAAATCTTTTTTAAAATGTATTAGAAAAAATGCTGACATCCACATTATGCAGCATCTTCTATTGACAGAAGTATAGAATTTTGTGTCTGTGAGTCTGTTTTGTCTATGAAGTCAGCTATAATAGGTTGAAAAGTTAAGAGTTTGAAGCTACTTAGAAAGTTTAAAGTTTTATCACTTGGTATAGGTCACACCTAGGATCCTAATTTTATTTAATATTTTAATATGCATTTAATATTTTAATTTTATATTTGAGCAGGCCTGTGACTGTTTCCATATTTTGCCATATAGTGTGTTTCAGTCTAAAAAAGAGTGTGTACTAGAAATATATCAGTTGGGTTTGATTCTAGTGCCAGGCACAATGGAGAGTGACGTGAGTATATTCAGCTCAGTGTGTTCAGAGGTCATGATAAAACACCTTGTTGAAACTACAAATTGTACTTAAGGAATGCTAGAGCTGGGAGTAGTGGTGCATAACTATAGCCCCAGCACTTTGGAGACAAAAGGAGGATCTTAAGTGTGAATCCAGATGGGCTACATGGTGAACTCTGGGCCAACATGGGATCCATGCTAAGATCCTGTTTGCAGAAGACAAGAACAAAAAGGGGGGAAAATCTGACACCTTTCCAAATTAAAGTGATTGACTTATATATCACTTTAAAATACAGAAAAAAAAAGTGTCTACAAGAGACAGCTTGTTATTTTTAAATTCTTTATTTTAAGGAAGATAATGTGGAGTTATTTTTGCTTTTCTCTGATTAACATTGACATGTCAGAAAATACAGCAGTTTCCTTTTATATCCTGTGCACAGAAGCAGATCAGTAATACATACAAATAAAAACTTCATCCTTAAGCAGTGGTTCTTAAATTTTAACCTTGTTTTAGAGGCACATAGGGAGCTTTAAAAAAGAGAGAGAAGCATAGGTTGGAAATCATGATTTGCAGTGTAAGGGAGTCACTGTCCAGATGAAGCTGATGAACAATATGGATTCTCTTCACAGTACATGCTGCAGAGGACCCAAGACCAAGATGAGAATGTAGCTCTGGAGGCCTGTGAATTCTGGCTGACTTTGGCTGAACAGCCAATATGCAAAGATGTACTTGTAAGGCATCTGCCAAAGTAAGTGTCCTGCTCCGAGAGCAGCCTGTCCTCACTCAGCACACTCAGACTCTCAGCATGCATCCTCGCACCATATAGAGGGTTTCTAAAAAAGTTGCTTCATTTTCACTATCAGTATACTTTCAGGATTATCTTGGGGGGGAGGGCAGTTGCACAGGTGTCAGAACAGGTGTGTGGAGGTCAGGACGCCAAGTCCTGAAGCCCTAGCTAGACAGAGAAGCATAATTGCAATGTTTACTACTTACTATTGGTCTTCCATTTTGGAACTTTTTGAGCATTAAGGTTGACTGGACCAAGTTTCTTAAACTTAACCTGCTTGTATTCCTTGAGTTATTGGGGGAGGAGGGGGCAGTGATATAGCACTGGACATTCTGAAAGACTGTATTGCCTCTTGTTGGTTTAATTAATTATATCAATTATATTACATATGTTATATTATAATATATTAATATATTATAATTATATTAATTATATATTATAGATAAAGTTGTTAAAGACAACTTAAAACTGTCAGTATTTAGGTCTTTGTTTCATGAATTCTTTCTAGGTTGATTCCTGTGCTAGTGAATGGCATGAAGTACTCAGACATAGATATTATCCTGCTTAAGGTAAGGAAATCATTCTCTGACTATAGAGGATAATATCTAGATTGATAATAAAGCTTTGAATTTGATCAGTAGGATGTTTACTTAGGATAGACCCTAGGTAAAGACTCCCTGTTACATATAATAGGCTATAAATGTTCAAAGATGATGAACAAGAATGAATTTTCATGGCAGTAAGTCATACCTTAATTGACAGAGATTTTGGATTTTCTTTTATTTACTTTGACCAAAACTATTTGAAGTTTTTTGAGGTTGTTGTTGTTATTTGTACTTTGTTTTCTTTAAGTCCATCTTATTCTCTCTGGGGTTTATTTAAATACACTGTGAATTTGATTCAGGTTACTCTTACTGCACCAACTAATAGTTGACAGGGCCTGCTAACTTAGCAAGTGTCATATATTCCATTGTCCCTTTCACAGGGACCTGTTTCCTGCAAAAGGGAATAGTTCTCACTCAGAAATACACTCCAGAATCCTGTGTGTGACTCAACCCATACAACCCATATTAATAGCTTAAAATAGAATAGCCACTGAAAGTTTCTGTCTAAAATAACAGGGTGATGTTGAAGAAGATGAGACCATCCCGGATAGTGAGCAGGATATACGGCCACGGTTTCATCGCTCGAGGACAGTGGCTCAGCAGCATGAGGAGGATGGGATTGAGGAAGAAGAGGATGATGATGATGAAATTGATGATGATGACACAATTTCTGACTGGAACCTGAGTAAGTAAGGATTCGCTGCTTGGCTGCTCGTGACCAGCTCTTAGTATGATGTTTTTAAGGTTCATCCACTTTGTAGCATGTTTCCATAGTTCTTTCCTATATCAATCAGTTGGTAGATATTTGCATTATGTTTCCCATTTTGGTGTGGGGAGTAATGATCCATGACAATTGAGGTGCAGGTTTTTATGTGGACTGACTTTCCAGGCTGTTGGCAAATGTATCCAGTACAAGGCTACAGGGCGATGGAACTCTGACCACAGCGTGTTCTCCATGGGGCTACACTGACGTACTTTCCATACCAGCACTGGTGTTTTTCATGTTCATGTCTCTTGTCCTGTTGTCACTAATAAATATGACTAGGAATCTTTGTTTTTTATTTCCCTTACAGCATGTTCTTGTAATTAATAATCAGCATATTTACCTTGTTTATTGGGTTATTCCCCTTCTAGTCAGTCTCATTGTGTAGCCCTGGATGGTCTGGATTCACTATCTAGACCAGGCTGACCTCTAAATTGTATCAGTCCATTTGCTTTTAGCTCCGAGTGCATTTATTACTGCCATGCACCATTACTGTACCCTGCATATCATTGCATTCCTTAAAGGGCTTTTTCCTATTTTCCCAATAAGTTTTTGTATGCTTGATATAATTGGCATTAAGAATAGAGAGGTTCTCCATTTTGTTTTCTCCCTCCCCAACAAACCTGAAAACTCATCACCTGTGGAACTGGCATTCTGACCCATGTTCTTTTTTACTTTTTAAGTTGTTATTTGGTTTGTGTGTTTGTCTGCATACATCTCTACATCAAGTGACTGGTGCCTGAGGAGGCCAGAAGAGGGGATCAGATACTCTAAAAGTGCAGTTACAGATGGTTGTGAGCTACCTTGTGAGTGCTGGGAATTGAACCCCAGTCTTCTGCAAGAGCAGCAAACTTTACTTGCTAAAGCATCTCTCCAGCACCCTGCCCACACTTTTAATTAAAGAGTACAGCTTGCTTGCTTACCTGGTTTGGACTAAAGCTTTGGAATTCCACCTGGAGGCCCTTATCACATTCTTTTCTAGCCATAAACTAGATCATGGCATGTCTTCTGAAAAGTAGTTCTGATTTCATAAAATAATTGGATACATGTCAAGGAAGGCTACGTGCTACTGCCCTAGCCTAATATACCAAAATGCCATTTCCTTGGTTAAAAGATAAATGCCCTTAGCGCCACAATATGGTTCCCACATGACAAGAAGGACCTCAGCATGTGGCTCTTCTGTTTTGTTTTTGCTTGTTAGCTGGTTGTTAAAACCCTGCTGCTCTAGTTCAGGATTTCCTACCTTTGACATTATTCATATTTGAGTTCACATAATTTCATTCTTGTGAGGATTGTCTTACACATTATAATACATTGCTGTTGTACACACAAGTTATGACAGCAGTGTCCCCATACATTTCTAGATACCCCTGCAACTGAAATACCCCGCTAAGGACTCACTCCTTACTAATTTCAATATATTGGAGTTTTTAATAACTTTTATATGATTGTCTTGCAATATGTGTCACCCTAGAGCACATAATTTCTATTCTGCCTGCTTAACTTCTTATATGTAACCTTTAAAATTTTTAAATGTCTTATTTGCTATGGACTATGCCAAAGACTTTGTATGCATATTACATGTAGTCGTTCCAGTAACCTTTAGAAGGGAATTCCTGGAGAGTGGTATAGATAGATGTACTGATAACAAATGCTTATATCCCATTTACCTTTATGCCCTGTCAGAAGCTCTTTGCATATATGGAAAATCCTATGGAGCCTTTTAGGGGGAAAGCCAGGTTTCTAAAATTGACACCAGATTATATATAGTCTGCTGCTCTTCTGTGTATCTTCACACAGAGAATTTATTTTGTTGTTTGACCGTATGCTATTCAGTTGTACAAATCTACCATTTGTATAATTATTTTTTCTGAGCCGGCAGTGGTGGCGCACGCCTTTAATCCCAGCACTTGGGAGGCAGAGACAGGCGGATTTCTGAGTTCAGGGCCAGCCTGGTCTACAGAGTGAGTTCCAGGACAGCCAAGGCTACACAGAGAAACCCTGTCTCGAAAAAACCAAACCAAATAAAAAAAAAAAAAAACTTTTTCTAACAGATTAAATGTTTCTTACAGGAAGTGTAGCAGCTTTTACTGTTATATAGAAGTTTTGCTGTTGACTTAAAGTTTGTGATCAACTATTTGCTGTATCTAGTTCACATTGGAGAAAGTTTATACTTTATATCCTTGTTAATTAAATCTTAGCTGGTTTATAGTCATTTGTAAAGAAATTTTCTGGCATATTTTATTTCTTTTTTTTTTTTTTTTT
>NW_022196914.1:59497545-59507911 GCF_008632895.1 Mastomys coucha | reverse complement strand
CTGGCCTCAAACTCAGAAATCCACCTGCCTCTGCCTCCCAAGTGCTGGGATTAAAGGCATGTGCCACCCGGCTCTTTATTTCTATTTTATATGGTAATTACTCTTGGTTAACTTCCAAATAAGAAATGACATACTTGATTCCCAAATTATCTGCAACTAGAACTATTAAATAGAACTAAGTTGGCGTTTTGTTTATTGCTTATTTGTTCTGTTTTTTGAGACAGGGTGTCATGTAGCTCTGACTGACCAGGAACTCAGTGTCAAGCAGGCTGGCTTTTGAGAGATTTTCCCCAAGTGTTAGGGTTGAAAACATATGCCACTACAGGCCTGGTGTCTTAAGTATGACCATTTGTCTGTTTGCATAAACACATTTTGCCACAGCATTTTAGCAGTAACCATGGCCTTCAAGAAGCATTGGGTTGAATAGAACATTAGTTTTTTTCACAAAGATAAATTAATTCTATAACCATGTACGGAAAAAAATGTTTTAATAAATTGGCTAATTCTATCACAATATTCACTTCCTCAGGAAAATGTTCTGCTGCTGCTCTTGATGTTCTCGCAAATGTTTATCGTGATGAGCTTTTGCCACACATTTTGCCACTTTTGAAAGAATTGCTTTTCCATCATGAATGGGTTGTGAAAGAATCCGGCATCTTGGTTTTAGGAGCAATTGCTGAAGGTAAGTCCAGCTTGAATTACAAGGTTTTTGATAGATAATAAGGCTAGATGCCTTTAATCCCAGCACTTGGGAGGGAGAGGCAGGCGGATTTCTTAGTTCCAGGACAGCCAGGGATACACAGAGAAACCCTGTCTCGAAACCCTACCCCGAAACCCTACCCCTCACCCCCCACCCCCCACCCCACCCCCAATAAAATAAGGCTAGGCTACTATGAGGAATTGTTAACTGAGTGAGCTGAGACATGGCCCTAAATTCACATACTTTCTGGCTCTGCTTAGTGTCTGAATTCAGAAGCCACTTTAAGGTAAGCTTCTATTGGGTATAAACAATCACAGGCTTACTTCTGATCCCAGGCAGCTGTTTCGACCATATGTTCTGTGGGTGCTTTTGTTATAGTAAGTGAAACTAAAAGAAATCTGATGTATGAAGGCTATTTCTCATAAAAATAGCTTTATTCCCCAGGTAAATCTAGGAACTTGATAACACAGGAGTGTCATCATTATTTTTATGTCCTGTCTTTACTATAAAAATATGTCTCAGAATATTTCTAGGCACTTTTGGAAACCAGGAATTTCATTAAATGTTTCTTTATAGATGCTCTGTCCTCTCTATTTACAGTTGAGTTTAGCACGTTTTGACAGATTACTGTTATTTTCTAGGTTGTATGCAGGGCATGATTCCATACCTGCCCGAGCTCATTCCTCACCTTATTCAGTGCCTTTCTGATAAAAAGGCTCTTGTGCGTTCCATCACCTGCTGGACTCTTAGCCGCTATGCACACTGGGTAGTCAGCCAGCCACCAGATACATACCTGAAGCCATTAATGACAGAATTGCTAAAGCGTATCCTGGATAGCAACAAGAGAGTGCAAGAAGCTGCTTGCAGGTAGGAAAGATTCATAACACTGTCCATTGTGAAGATGAGAGCCTGGTTTCAAACCAACAGATTTTTGTACCACAGAATGCTGCCATTATGATGGGCAATTTGTTTTCATTGGTTAAGTATTAATAAAACTGTGTTTACACGTTGCAATTTTAGGATTGTTCAGAAATATTTTTACTAATGGTTTTACTAAACAAAATGGGACTTTTAGCTAAAGCTAAACCTTTGCTTTCTTCCTCATTCTGTCACCTAAAGTGTTGGTGGATTCTCAGGAATAACAAAATTTTAGATACTTCTCCAGTGTATGGATCCACTACTCTAACTTGAAGACAGACTGTCCTGCAGACTTTTGATGCATCCTCAATGGTGCTGTGTGCTTCCTGTCAGTACCAATGGTTATTCTATTGGGTTTGGGCACTCTGCTCGAATCAGAACTGCTTGTTTTCCTACTGGTTTCTCTTTCTGGGAGCAGGGGAAGAAGAGGTGGCTGCCATTAAATTCCTAACTCTTTGAACTGCTTTTACCATTGACCATTTTGTCAGTCTAGGGATCATACCCAATACTCACACATGCCAGGCAAGTGCTTGGCCATTTAATGCCATCCTAGCTCAACATTTACTTAGTACTCTGTGTGTGTGTGTGTGTGTGTGTGTGTGTGTGTGTGTGTGTGTATGTGTATGTATGTATGTGTATGTGTGTGTGTGTGTGCGCGTGCGCGTGCGTGTGCTACACTGGTTTACCAAGTGCCTTCCCAGCTCTGGTATTACAACCAGTCTGGCTTTTTTTAAAACCTGTGTTCTAGAACTTATAGTCAGAGTGTTTTTCCACATTCCTAGCACTCTAACTATATGAATAGTAAGCACCAAATAAACGTGTTGAATGAGTAAGTACAAGGACCAGAGCCTTAATAGCTTTAGATTTCACCATTGTAGCATATTAAGAAAGGAGGAGCCAGGCAGTGGGGACACATACATGCCTTTGTAAGCAGATCTCTAAACTTGAGGCTGGCCTGGTCTATGGAGCAAGTTCCAGAACAGCCAGGGCTACACATAGAAACCCTGTATTAAAAACAAATATAAAGCAAAACAGAAAATGAAAGGAGGAAAACTGAGGCCAGGGTGTGGTCCATTTGTAGAGTGACTGCTTATTAACATGCATAAAGTCTTGAGCTTCATCCTCATGGCCATGTGACTTGGACACGGTGATGCATGCCTATCATGTCAAGACTGAAGGTGAGGATCGGCCCAGGTCATCCTGGGCTACATAGCAAGGGTGAGGCTAGTCTAGACTACCAGCTGTAGTGGTGCCAGCTGTAGTCTCAAGCGTAGGTACAGACGCAGGTTAGTTCTGTGCCTAAAGCCACAGCAGCTACAAAGTGGTTCAAGGCCAACCAGAGCTACATAATGAGACCCTGTCTTTAAAATTTGAAAAAGGGAGAGGGCAAGCTGGGGAGGTGGCTTACCACTTACAGACACTTAACTTCTCTTTCAGAGGACCTGAGTTCAGTTCCCAGCAGTACATGTCAACTCATCATATGTAGTTCCATTTTGAGGATTTAGATGCTTGTTATGATTGTTAAGATCTCATGTGTACATGTGGTGCCACACACAACAGACTCAAGCATCTACCCATAGAATAAATGATTCTTAATGAAAAATATTTTAAAACCAAAGTAAGCATGTATAATGAGGCAGTGATGTGCATATGATGTAAAGTGTAATCGTCTATGAACTGAAGACTTCATTTAATTGTTTTTGTTTTGTTTGTTTTTCTCATTGTAGTGCCTTCGCTACATTAGAAGAAGAGGCTTGTACAGAGCTTGTTCCCTACCTTGCTTATATACTCGATACCCTCGTCTTCGCCTTCAGTAAATACCAGCATAAGAACCTGCTCATTCTGTATGATGCCATAGGGACACTGGCAGATTCAGTGGGACACCATTTAAACAAGCCAGTAAGGACCTGAGAGTGACTGCTATGTGGACATTACAATAAGCTACAATAAATATGTAGTATATATTTCTAAAGTAAAAGGACTGGGAAGTATGAACGGTTAGCTTTTCCACCTTTGAAAATATAAATAAATCTTAAAGAGGTAGCAGTTGAAATAAACTTATGGTTAGTACATAAATTAGTAATAGCATATCATGAATACACTTTTAAGTGTCTGAAGAAAAGAGAGTAAAAAAGATTTTATACTCTGGATTTGCTCGTTTACTTGGTTCCATGTAAGCACCATTTCATTAATACTGCCATCAAAGGTGCTGCATCTAAGCATTAGGAATATATAAAGTGAGAATGGGAATGACAGATTGAAAATGCTGAATAGCAGTACAGAAGTGTCTTGTCTGTAGTGGTGTAAAACATGAAGTGAGGGTTTGAGTTCTAACAAGAGTCAAATATCTCTGCTGAATACTATCTTATAAGATATGTGGCCATTATAGGAAATGTGTTATCAGTAAGTGTAACTCACTCTTGTTTTAAATTATGCTCAAAATTTGAGCAGGACACTTTTATTTTGCTTTAGTATTGGCTGGCTTGGTTAGTTGAGGAGTAGGTCACATTTTACAGCCTGTACCTTTTGTTTAATTACTGTAATGGTATTATAAAGCAACAGTCATTATGTTGCAGACCACAGCCAGCTCTTCCCACCCCAAAACAGTTTATCACTTAGAATAAAACTTGTGATTTGGGCTGGAGGAATGACTCAGTGGTTAAGAGCACTGGCTGCTCTTCCAAAGGTTCTGAGTTCAAGTCCCAGCAACCACATGGTGGCTCACAACCATCTATAATGTGATCTGATGCTCTTTTCTGGCATGCAGGTGTATATCCAGATAGAGCGCTCATACATTAAATACATAAATAAATCTTCTTTAAAAGCTTGTGATTTAACAAGTTATGAATTATGCTGGGTTTGATGACACACTTAGTACCTCTTATGACCTCTCTTGGGAGGCAGAGGCAAATGGATCTCTGGCTTTGGAGCCAGCTCTGACTACATATGGGCTGCATAGTAGTAAGACTGTTTGAAAAAGGAAAAAAACAAGTAGTGGGTTTTGATGGAATAAGGTACTTACCGATAACACATTTCCTTTTAAAAAAGATACAGATTACTTTAATTCATGATCTTATGAATTAAAAAGTAGAGATAGAGCAGGAAAAAAATGTTAAGGTAACTGTAAAGAAGAAGTCTTAAAATATAAAAATTTAACACAATTGTTCCAGATGGGTTTTAATTTTTATAGACTCAAAATGAACGTGTTTGCAGCTGATAGTGAAGCCTTTTGTTTTTCATCACTTTAAACAGGAATATATTCAGATGCTGATGCCTCCTCTGATCCAGAAATGGAACATGTTAAAGGATGAAGACAAGGATCTTTTCCCTTTACTTGAGGTATGTTGAGCTGGTGATGTTCAGTTATCATAACAGTGTCATTCAATCACAAACATGGCCTGAACCACATGTGTATATGTGGTAAATATAAGTGTTTCACAACAGTTTCTGTTGCGTTGTAGACTAGGCACATAATTGCTTTTTGTAGAATTTGTTCTTTGACAGTAGAATGTATCTTGGTTATATTTAACCCAAATCACTTCTCCCACTTCTAAAATTACAACACCCACCTGGAGTGCACTCCCTCCCACTTCCAAGTCCTTTGTTTTATTTTGAGACAAGGTCTCAACATATAGCCCTGGATGTCTTGAAACTCATTATGTAGACCAGGGTGGCCTAAAAAATCTGATAGAGATCCTCCTGTTTATGTCTCCTAGGTTCTGAAGTTAAAAGAGTACATTACCATATCTTGGTTTTGTTTTGTCTTCTTCTCCTTTTCCTTCTCCTCCTCCTCTTACTTCTCCTTCTTTTTTTACTTATCTTTTTATTTTAATTTATTTTATTTTTAAAGATTTATTTATTATAAGTACACTGTAGCTATCTTCAGACGCACCAGAAGAGGGCATCATATCTCATTATGGGTGGTTGTGAGCCACCATGTGGTTGCTGGGATTTGAACTCATGACCTTTAGAAGAGCAATCAGTGCTCTTACCCGCTGAGCCATCTCACCAGCTCCCTGTCTTTTTCTTCTTAAATAACCTGTTGACTCTTAAGTAATGATACCTTCCTGTATGGTCATAGGTATGGGACCATCTACTAGAGATTGAGCTACCTTCCAGAGGCCACACCCCTAAAGAAAAATGATTATCCTGTTGTTTGGCAGTTACCAATCAGGGGTGTCCCTCACAATCCCCTCCCATCCGTTCTAGAATATTGACCAGTTTTGGTGCTGTGCCATTGTGAGTTCCTGAGTGTAATGGCCAAGTCATATCCAGAAGACAGCATTTCCTAGCACTCCTCAGCCTCCATCTTTTATCTTCTTCCTAACCTCTCTTCCATGATGTTCACAGAGCTGGGGGTGGGCTATATAGATGTCCCATTTAGGGCTGAGCATTCAGAAGTCACTCTTAGCTTTTATTTTGCTTCCCAATGTAAAAAAAGAAGCTTCTCTGTCCAAGGTATAATTAATCTATGACTACTTAGCCATGAACTTTTGACTATGTTTACAGTACCAAGTATGAGTTCTCTCCTGTGGAACAGGACTCTGATTAAATTAAGTAATTGGTTATTTTGTTAATAGTCATGCTGCTTCTATACCATAGGCATAAGAGTCTGCCTGGCAGACTCACTTCCTCAAACTCAAAAATCTGTTCTTATGCTCGTAACATGTCATGTTTGTTATACACAAACTTATATATGTCCTCTACAACTTTTGTACAATTTAAATCACATCTAGATTACTTATAATACCTGATACAATGTAAAGTTAATTTTTTTTCTGATGTGTGGACAAATTGACTATGAATGAGGTTTGAGAAGATAAACCTGCCATGGTAGCATTGTAGAACTAGTTCATAAATGAGACCTTTTTGCTTGCTTTAAAGCACTTATATTTTCTACTATAATCTAAAACTTAGTGTGTATACTTGGTTCTTTTTAGTGCCTCTCATCTGTTGCCACAGCCTTGCAATCTGGCTTCCTTCCTTATTGTGAACCTGTATATCAGCGTTGTGTAAACCTAGTACAGAAGACTCTAGCACAAGCCATGGTATGTGTGTGTATATATACATTTATTTTAAATTATTTTCTCCTTCCTCCCAGTCAAACTTTAGGTATAAATAATACGTATACACGTTTTCAGTGTACAAAAACAAAGATAGTATGTTTAATTTCAGCTAAACAATGCTCAACCAGAACAATATGAAGCTCCAGATAAAGATTTTATGATTGTGGCTCTTGACCTACTCAGTGGCCTGGCTGAAGGACTGGGTGGCAACATTGAGCAGCTAGTGGCCAGAAGTAACATCCTAACTCTAATGTATCAATGCATGCAGGTAAGACTTGTATCAGTGGGTGACTTGGAACCTGCTGCTCCATTGTTACAAGAAGTTAATTTTTCTCTTATTTCTTATAGGATAAAATGCCTGAAGTTCGGCAGAGTTCTTTTGCATTACTAGGTGATCTGACTAAAGCTTGCTTTCAGCATGTTAAGCCTTGTATAGGTATGAATGTTTTCTGCTTTGGGTGTGGGGTGTTCTACCTGTTTTAATTGTTGTATATTTTATTTTTTAAAAAGTGCACCATTTATATGATTGGGGAACTATGTCATTTCTTTTAATATAACATGAATTTGCTTTTGTGTGTGTGTGTCTTATTATGTAGTTCTGACTGGCCTAGATTGACCTGTCTGTACCCCCCAGTGCTGGGATTAAAGGTGTGCCCCACCACACCCAGTAGGAGTATGCTTTTGAATCTTAACTATTTCTAGATTTTAAATAATGTCAATGGTGATATGTTAAGTCGTGAAGTTTTAGCTTAGTGCTCTAAATTATAATACATTGTTATGAGAAGCTGCTTACATAAATGTGTAACAAATGTTTTGTTGATACACATTGAGCCACATTTCCCATGTGTTGCTTGGAGTTTATAGACACAGAAATCATGGTATCTTTAAACTCAGTACTTTCGAACATATTTGTAAGTCTCTTTCTTGTAATGGTTTTTCATTGCTAAAAGGATCCCAGGTTTTGTCATGAGTTTACAACCATTTTTAGTGTACTGATCTCACCTTTGGTGTCTTTAGCACACACTGCATTTCTCCATTTGCCATAAATTAACAGTTAGGTCTAGACAATAATCTTCAGTTTGATTCTAGGCTTTAGAGTAGAGGTCTCTGGGCTTACCAGTTTTTGTGAGTTTGTTGTTTGATCGGTTGATCTTCTTAAAGTTTTTATAGATAGTTTTATGTGTTTTTATTTAAAGATTATTTGTATGTGTGTTCATATGTGTATGCCAGCATGCATTATGAGATGGTAGACATATCCAAGGAAGTCAATGGACGCTGTGTCTCCTGTAGCTACAGTTGCAGACAATTTGAGCCACCTAATATGGCTGCTGCGGACTGAATCTTGGTTTTCTCAGAGAGAGCAGCAAGAGCTGTTTTTCTCTCTGGCTCCAGTTTAGTATGCTTCTTTGTTTTGTTTTGTTTTGTTTTTTGTTTTTGTTTTTGTTTTGTTTTGTTTTTTGAGACAGGGTTTCTCTGTGTAGCTCTGGCTATCTTGGAACTCACTCTGTAGACCAGGCTGGCCTCGAACTCTGAAATCCACCTGCCTCTGCCTCCCAAGTGCTGGGACTAAAGGCATGTGCCACCACCGCCCGGCACTGTATGCTTCTTTAGAAGATATTTGGAGAGTAGCTGTCCCTCTTTTTGATAATGTTATCAACCACAATGGTTATTAAATAGATAGTGGTTCTCAACCTGGATTAGGTTTTATGTCTATGGAATTTTATAGTATCTAGACATTCTGTTTAACATAGATTAATATTACAGGTGTTAACAGATGTGTATGTGTCTATGTAGAGCGACGGATTTTTAGGCAAACATCCAGATATATATAAAATAAAAATAAATACAATGGGGCACTGCTATCTGAAGGCTTAAGTAGCCTCATATGAAAGTTCAATAGCCTTATTTTATCAGTTTCAAAATTGACACCATATTGTTTGTTTTATGATAAAACTTATTTTAGCCAGGATTTGTTTCTGTTTCTATCTAGATTTCCTTTAAAAGTAAGAAGTCTGCTGTTGACAAGTTTACTACATAGCTTTATTTTATTATTTTGTTCTTGTTTTTCTTAGCTGATTTCATGCCAATATTGGGAACCAATCTAAATCCAGAGTTTATTTCTGTCTGCAACAATGCCACCTGGGCGATTGGGGAAATATCAATTCAAATGGGTGAGATTATTTTCTTTTGAGATGTATGCCTTAATCATTTTAGTTACTGTTCTGTTTTATTTATTTATTTATTTTTTAAGTTTCTGAGCGAGGGAGGGTGGGAAAGAAAAGACTCACCGACTGACTTGTTTACGGTTATTAAGGGAAGCCAAGTGTTGGTGACAGTGTCTCACAGTTTCTCTTGATCTCTTTGCTCTTTCTTCCTGTGGTGTGATAGGTGTAGAGATGCAGCCTTACATCCCTATGGTGTTGCACCAGCTTGTGGAAATCATTAACAGACCCAACACCCCAAAGACGCTGTTGGAGAACACAGGTACCATGTGACTGAAGCGGTGAAGGGAAAATGATTGACTTCTTAACTTTAAACCGAGATGCGTAGAGAAACCAAAGCAAAGCTAGCTTTGAAAACCCACCTGCTTATTGTTTACCATGTATTTGAATTTTGGTAATGATGTCTTAGTTTAGCTATGTTCCATAGCCAGTTTACAGAAACATTGAGAAAAAAAAACATTCTAAGAATTCTCATTAGTAGTCTCTAAACTGTATTTTTGCGAAGATACAATAAATATAAAAAATAGTAAGATCAGTTGTCGAGCCAGTAGTTTATATATGGCCAAAAATAGATTGTAATTCAGCAACTGATTGGCTAGAAATGGCATATGTATTTTGTATTTCACCCTAAAATCTTTTTAAACCAGGAACTTAAGTGGTTCTTGGTGGGGTTTTTCTTCAGAGGCTTGTTTCTCTCCTGCATTTATAGAAAGCATGTTGGTGTTAAAGAATGCCTTCCATACAATAGTACACGTAGGGTGACTCCATCCTTTTCCCTCCACCCTCTCCAACTGTTGCTAATTAATATTTAAGTTTCATTTTTGTTCAGGGACATTTCTTTATATACTAAGGTAATGATTCTAATAGTTTCTTCATAGTTAATGTGAGTCCTACCACAATAACTGAATAAAGATTAAAATAAGGTTATCTAAATATGAAAGTTTTCAGGCATTTTAATTTCATATTTTTAAATTGCACAGTTTACCCTCAAGTAACTAAAATTTATAATGTTTATTGGTATGGAAGGAAATCTTAATTATGGACCAGTTATCTGGCTGATTGGCTGTATGGGTACTGTTTAGTTCAAAGTATATTGCATTTTCTTTTTGAAAAGTTTGACAGTTTATGTTTAGGGTGGTTTTGAAATCTTGGCAGATCTTTATCTTCCTAGAAAGCAGTACCTATATATGACATTCAGAGTGGAAATACTTGGCTAATATAAAAAATATTGTTGAACCTAAAGAAAAGTTTCTATTTATCTTTAAATGTGAATGCATAACTGCAAATAAATGTTGAGTGTAATGTATGCTGAAGTTTCTTGTGGGATATCAGCTGGTGGATGTCTTCATATTTCCTTTAACAAATTGGCTTTATCAGATTATGCTTTGGCATGATCACACCCAAGTAATACTAAAATAGCCAATAATGCCATCTAAGTTGATGGGCTGAATCAGGGTGAG
>NW_022196914.1:59470045-59492545 GCF_008632895.1 Mastomys coucha | reverse complement strand
GGCTTTATGTTATGGCCTTTAAGGAAACACATTTAACATACAAACTGAATTCTGGGAGTAGATGATGTTTAACACCCTTGTGTCAGGCTCCCACGTTCTTTTAAAGTTGCTCATGGAAGGCTCTCTCAGTTTGAGGAAGTACAGAGCCTCGTGCTTTGGGTTTTTGCTCTAGATAGTCTCTGTTCACAACTCCAAATTAATGCTGTGCTTGCTTAGCTCTGGGTCCCCTGGTGAGTTATGTTGAGAATTAAACTGTGAGGATAGTAACAGAACTTTGTATGTTTGCCTTGCACACACTGGTTCACTGTTTGGACCAGTACAGTGAGCTAGTAAAAGTTTTCAGGTTTTGAACACAACTTGAAACCTACCTGAAAATCAATGGACACACTAAATGTGTGAAAACGTCTATTTTACTAAACTGAAGTACCCCATACATCCAAGGGTTGGAATTATTTCCTTTTGTTTTTTGCTAGCTGCTTGTTCAGTCTGAGCCAGAAAGATTCACTATCTAGGCCCTCTGTGTTGTTACGCTTCAGTGAGGAGCCCTCGGCTTCAGCATTTGCTTTCTCAGGTCCTAAGAATGCAATAGAGGGGAATGACTTAGCTCTATAAAGATTCAGTATTGGGCCAGTAAGTCTTGGTAGTTTTTCTCTTTGGTGCCACCACCAAATAGGAGTTAACTGATGTTCTTGCTTCTGGATAAGGTAGGAAATAATTGTTTCCTATTTAGATTTAAAAGTGGGATCATGTCCTTTATTTTTGCTTCTTTGTGTTCCCATGCAAACGCAGGAGGGTAGGGGCTGGTTGTACTTCACTGGTGGGTTAATTAACCACTGTGAATTCATACGAACATTTACAAAATGTCCAAAGTTTGACATGAGTGGTTGGTACTGTTTTTGTGAAAGGACCACTATCAGACATTGGTTTAACCAGCTCAATCTTGATTTCTTAGGTCTGTCTTCACATTAAACTGTGTTAGCAATTTAAAAACTTCACGTCAGCAACATGAGATTCCCTGAGAACATAGAAAATAACCAAATTAAGTAGAATTGGAAGGAGAATTAATTAAGAACATCAAAAAAATGGGTGTTAAATTTATTTTTGGACATTACCTACCACATGTTCTGACCCTCCCCAGTAGGGTAAAATTAGAATTTGTTTCCTTAAACATTGGATAAAAAGGAAAATGACTATCTTAAATTATGATTTCATTTTTTTAAGAAAGTTAAAGTGACGGGCTGGTGAGATGGCTCAGCGGGGAAGAGCACTAACTGCTCTTCGGAAGGTCATGAGTTCAAATCCCAGCAACCACATGGTGGCTCACAACTACCCGTAATGAGACCTGACGCCCTCTTCTGGTGCGTCTGAAGACAGCTACAGTGTATTTACATATAATAAATAAATAAATCTTTTAAAAAAAAAAAAGAAAGAAAGTAAAGTGACATTATGCAGGAAATGTTCAGCTTGGATTCAGGGCCATTCTGCTAAAAGAGGTAAAGATAAGTAACATTATGCAAGGCAGGATTCATTATATGAAGCATTATACTCTGTATGTTCCCAATGTGGGTTTTCCTTCATTTCTGATGCAGACCATTCAGAGTCTCAGAAGAACATAGCATGGCCTTAGTCATTTTGCTCAATTTCTTACTTTCTTTATTGCTAAAGATAGAATTGTTATTGGGCTGGTTTTATGCTCCTTTGGCTCTGAAACAGGGAAGTATTAAAGATAAAATTGGTTTTGTTTTTTGCAGGTCCGTCAGTCTTGGAGACTATATGGGAGCCTCTGCACCCAGGGAAAATGTTACCCTTTACAGGGGGGAAGGGTAAACCAGTAGGGAATACAGTACAATCCCAACCCTACTGGGAGGGGCGGGAGGGAGGTGTTGCCGTCACTGTATTAAGTCGATGTTGGGAAATGTTTTAACATCTGGAGCCTTTGTGGGTGGAAATCTGTCTCCAATTACAACTCTGCACTGGATGTGAAGAAGCAAAAACTATTCAGTCTACTCACAGAACAGTACTTTCTGGAATATTATGGGGAATTGTACCAAAACAAGAACCACGTAAACAATGCCTAGGGATAAGAAGGAGGAAAATCCCATGGTCCACAACAAAGGACACCTAAGAGTGGGAAGCTGCAACAGTTAAGTAGCTTTTTTATTAAAGGTTTTTATATAAATTTTCCCACGCTACGGGGCCTTGTTTTGCATGCTGATGAAGAACTACTTAAAACTAATAGTTAAAATCAGCTTGCCTCCCCTAGTAGAAGCAGGTTCTTGGAAGTTGCAATTTAAGGTCCCCCAAAAAAGTTGGAAATAAAAGGAAACAAATTTGAACAACGAAGCACCCTGTGACATGCCGACGCGCCACTCCTTTTACCTTTGCGGGCTGGGCAGGGAGGGAGGAATAAATGGGGTCGGGGATCAAACGAAAGGTGACATCTAATTTTACATTAAAATGTTAGTGGATATAATTTCATGGTCGTACTTCTTAGATTTAATTTCTAGGCCAACACATTATCTTAAGGTGCAGTTTTAAGGTTCAGGCATGCGCTCTGGCTCATAGTGATTGAAAGTGATGTACATTAGTGGGACCGTAGCATGCTTGCCTCATATAGAGTGCGGTTGGTATTCATTTACCTATGTTGCGCCAGTTTGGGTTGCCGTTTACCAGTTCAATATAGCCCTGCATTTAAAATTCCTTTTAAGATTCGTGGATTTTATTTTTATTAAGAATATAGATATATAAAGTACTGTAGTTTACAGCTAGGCCTTGAAATTATCTTTTTAGGATCTGTTAGGAATAAGATTGATATTGTATTGTGTGTAACCTGCACAATGTGGAAAGCTGATATACCTGTGCAAAATCTTTGCCTCTGTGCTGTCAGTGTGGTGTGCTTTCTGCATGGTTATATACTACTAGTAACTTTATCAAATTTCAAATTACATGGTAAAAGATCTGTAAAAGGCTGCATAAATGTTAGTTGGCACATAAAGACAATTGTAGAAGTTGAAACATGATTGCTATTTTTCAATGTTTATTCCCGTTCAACATATTGCCTCTAAGCTTTCCTTTAATTTCTTTATTTTTACTTTTGTTCGAAGCATGATCTTAAAGATATGTTTAAGTTAATGGATGTAATGCAGGGTTCCTACACTGTATTGGCGCATGTTGGTGGCCCTTTGTGCCCTAAGTATATGTACATAGGGCACATACAAAGCTACAGAGTGAGAGTTGGTTTGGATCCTCTTCATTTCATTTGTTTGGCTTTTCTGTTATTTTTTTCCCTCTACTTACATGTATTTCTGTGAATAAATCCTTGTTAAGTTAACCCTTTACTTTTCCTTCCATGTGTATTTTCTTATATACTGTGAATGTGAAGACCCTAACTGGTACACTTGATCTTATGTCCATATGAAAGTGCAAATCTTTATTAATTTGGATTGCCTGAGCAATGTGTATCCCATGATGATGAAGGAAAATGGAGAGATTTTTCCTTTTAGCTCTGCTGGTCAGAGATGAAGCCACACCTTTCCATTTTTCAATGCTGCATATTTAATCTGCAAAAAAAAAAACATTAAGCCATAACAGCCTTTTTATATTTTAATTTGTCACCTTTGCATTGCAGAATAAATACCGAATTACCGTTTTTATAGGCAGTTGCTCCTCTTTGCATGGTTCTGTTCTATAAAAGTGACTGATAACAGCCATTGCACTGAAGTGTGAGCTGTACGTGTGTGACTTTATAAATACAGTTTTAAGACATTTCACATGCATGGTAGCATGCAAAAGGGTTTTGTTGTTGTGTATGTTTGTTTTAACATGTTTTTTTTTTACTTTCTTTTATTTTGGCTTTGCAAATTTCATTCTATTGGGCCTGAAATAAAATCATATACAGTGCCCAGTCTTTTCCTTTTTTATTTTTAAGCTACACTCAAGTGTGTGTGATATTTCACTTTTTAGTACATTAGTATATTACCTTACTGGAAGCTTAAACTTTGCTTCTGAGTTGGCCTTTAAAGCTAGAGTGGAATAGCTGTTTTATCCTTAGGTTGTAGAATAACCTGGAGTGCTTCAGAGACTTTGGGAACTCAATAGAGGAGATAGTCTTACACAAGTAATAAAGAGACAGCCACATTTGTCCCTTAATGCAAAAGAAGCAAAGGAAGGTTTTCTGGACCTGAGATAAACAATTCTTTGTTAAGTAAAGGCAATTTTATTACCTGTCTAATTAAGAATATATTTCCAATTTAGCAGTTATGCAGCTCAAAAACAATATTTGGCTTTATAGTAAATTTGTTTCTAAATCTAATAACTTTAAAGTAGAAACTTAAGTAAATATGACTTACAACCTAACACTAGGGTGGTTTTCTTTTCTAATGTAGCTCTCCCTGTTGAGGCTATTGTTTCTCCTTAACTTATATTGTATTTAGACAACATAGTACATAGCACAGGAATTTGCAGAAGCCATTTAAGTTTTTTGAGGTCAGCGCTGAGTTAGCATTTATTGTTTTGATGAAACGTAACACATCATGGGATATATATATATATATATATATAAGAACTTAATTCTTGTGGTGCGGTGTTGATAGTTTTGAATGTTGCCTAAATGTCTATGAGGTTGTAAGTTTGTCATTGTTACATTCCAGTGTTTCTGCCTCTTGGCATGCTTAAAGCACGGCTTACTTCATCTGCTCCTTACACACTAAAATGCTCTTAGTGTGCTCAACTACAGAGATAGCCGCTGCTGAGTGATGTAGATTTTCTACTTGAATATTTTTATGTTGTAGGAACCTCAGGAGGTCAGTGTTTACTGTTTTATATATGCCTTCTTTTTCCTGTTTGAGCTTCTCTCTCTGAAGGATTCTAACAGAACAAAAGCTGCTGATCAACCTAAGTTGGAAACAGAAAGTGTGTCTAGTGTCATTGAAATGCGTACTTTGCAGTTCCATGTTACAGCCCATTAATTTAGCAAGTGAGCTTAGTGCCACAGGTGTTCATTTACTCGGGAAATGGTTTTGCTTTTTGTATTGTCTAATCTCTTTAATGACTTCATACTGTGTAAGAAAAAATCACTTTTGTATTGTTTGTTGGTTATTTCCAAAATAACCAACTTTGTAAATATCCTTAGAGCCAGTTCTGATGCTTTACATCATTGCTACTTGATTTTGTTATGCAACTTAGATCTCAGATCTCAGAATACTTAACCAAGCCATTACATCTTAAAACAAAACAAGTAGCATACATTTTGTAATTAACATTGATAAACACTGTGATTTTTTTGGTTAGAACTTTTTCATTGATCTGAATTGCTTAAATTGCATATATTGTAAAATAGAGTCAGATGTATATTTTAAAATAATTTCAGCTGACTTTCCTCTGACTGCTTTGTCTACTCAGTTATGAAATATTCAGATACAAGTTTTATCTCAGGTGAATATCCTTGTATCGTTTTGCTTTGGTGACATGTTTATAAAGAAAGATCATCATACTTACTAGTCTTTGGAGGTTTGTGAGGCATTTTTTTTTTTGTTTTGTTTTAATGTGTTTTATTAATTATCTTCCCAGTTAGTCGATTATTTTTCCCCCCTCCAATTGTTTTATGAGACTGGAGAGAGAAATAAAAACCTCTCCTCACATTTAGTATGGAGACTCAACTGAAAATGAGTTGAGTTTGCTCCTCTCCTTTTCCAAACACTCAAAATACAAAAGTGGAACCTTTCTCCCTACATAAAATTTTGCAAAGTTGGGGTGCCAGAATTAAATTATGTATTAAACTCTTGTCTCCATTTAACACCTTTGCAGTGAAAATTTTTTTTGCTTCATATAGTTAATTATATTCATATTGAATGTATTAACAGATACCAGTGCAAAAGCATTCTTTCCGAGAGAAGAGTGTACCATGCACAGCTGCACCCCTAAGCCCTTCCTCTGAGTCTTCAGGTGCATACAACCTCTTGGTGGAGTTACTTTTGCAAATATTACAAGGTGGGGGGACACTAATTGTTGCTGCTAGTGCTGCTTAATAATGTGGTCATTTGAATCTAAGAAGACTAGGGTCTGTGGTTAACACCCTGGGATAATTGTGATGGGCAGATGAGCAGTAGTGACCTGTGTTGGTAACAATATTATCTAGTTCAATGCCATGCAGTAGCATTGTATAGCAACTAGTGCATTTCATACTGTATTAAATATGGCAATGCTTCTAAGCCTCGTTAAAGTTAAGTTTCACATGAAAGTTAGCTCCTCTTACCTTTCTTTCTAGGTAACTGGAAACTAACATCAGGCTTGATACAGATCTTCTCCCTGTTGGTATTACATATATATAGATAATTCTCAATGCCTAATTATTATACTTATACATTTGTTAAGGTATAAGCATAATTACAGCAACTGTTTTTATAGTTTGTATCCCAGAGTATATTGTGTTGAAATAAAAAGATGCATAGCAGCTGAATGTATGCATGACTTTGAGGGAAGTTAAAACTGGTTTTCTTTTCCCCACTTCTGCACATTAAAAAAGCCAAGCCAAATCTATTTGCCAATAATAGATCACTAATTACAAAGCCAGTAGTTTTCCTTTCAGTAAGAGTTTTTGTTTGCCATACATCACTCTTGTACTGTGGCTTGGTATTCTGCAGAATTACCTCTTTCACAGGTCTAGTCATCTTGTTTAATGTCTGCTCTAACATGGTTAGCCTACAAGGCAGTGCTGTCACCTCCTAATGTCCACCTCATAAAGAGGTTCCACTTTATTTCCTCACCTCTTGTCACTGCTTCCCTGTGTGGATATATATGTAACCAAACTGATTACATTGGTTTTTTTTTTATGAAGATAATAATTAGATAATACTATGTAATTTTACTCGGTAGATTATCATCTTAAGAGATGCTTAAACGTAAATCACTTCATATTATGAAAGTTCTACACTTAGTATTCATGTTAACATTGGGTGCAATAACTTAGTAGTACTTGCTTAGTTATAAATAACTGGATCTTTCTGCTGACAACTTAGGTTGTATGAGTTATGCTTAAAAGCTTTAAATCTGATGTTTCCTGTACCTGCCACACTATGTTAGAATGTGTCCTTCAACCATATCCTGCAACTTCTCAAACTGTACTAAATTGATATTTCTTGAAGTCTAACTCTGTGCTAACAGATCTTCATTTTAAATAGAATACGGTTTTAATTTTTGATAAGCTGCTGAATTTTAAAGAGAGTTTTTTGGGGCCACCAAATATTTTGGATCATGCAGAGAATATATATTGTACTGTAGTAATTTTGTATTTACATTTGTATGATGTGACATAATAGATGTGAATGTTAATCACTGCTTGACTATGTTAATAAAGTTGTTTAACTATAGACGTTGCACTCTTGATTTTTAATGGAAAGAAATGACCTTATCTTTCTCCTCTTCCATTTTGTATCCTAATAGGTTTGGTGGGTCTTTGAAGGACGGGATTTAAAGTGTTGTGTGTTATGTTTTTATTTGTTTTGATTGCCTTAGCTTACACATTAGTGACCTGTTGTTATCCAGACAACTTTTTTTATTTATGTACAACAGTAAAATGAAAGTTTTGCATACATTTTACATTAACTACTTTTTAATTCGAGCTGAGGAAGATATGGGTGACTAATTGCTCTACCAAGGGAAATGATTAAAGGTAAAATTGCAGACACAGAGGTGATGGAAGAGCAGTACTGGGTTTTGGGGGTTCCAATTGGAGCTGTTGTCCTGCAGAAAATTAAGGTTTAGGATTCTGCACGTTAACACTTCCAAGTCATTTCCTCTTCAGGTTGTAATCACCTAATGTAATTGCATGTTGCCAATTAAAATTTAAGTATATTGATACATTCCAGAGTGTGGGTATGTATACATGTAAACACTGTAGTGGGTTTTTTCTTACTCTAGATATAGAACATTTTAGAACAATATAGGGCCTGAGATGAATCACTGCAGCCCAGAAACTTAAGTGAAGCTTGAGGGGGCTGATGAGATGGCTCAGTGGGTAAGAGCACCTATTACTCTTCCGAAGGTCCTGAGTTCAAATCCCAGCAACCACATGGTGGCTCACAACCACCTATAATGAGATCTGATGCCCTCTTCTGGTGCATCTGAAGACAACTACAGTGTACTTATTTATAATAATAAATCTTGAAAAAAAAAGTGAAGCTTGAATTTCTTTGCTTTTGCTAAAAGTATTTGAGGTAACAAAATTGTGTTGAATGGAATTAAGATGTTGTGTTCTCTAAAATGCTTTGGAGAAGGAATTTAAGATTCCAGGGTGTGGGGTAAGGTTGTAGGAGGGAGAAGTTCATAAGAGTTCCTCCTGATCATTAGTTTGGGGTTTTAATTTGCTTCCTTCTGCAACTGTTTCTGAAGATAAAAAATACTGATATTTTAGTGAAACTGCTTTTTTTTTTTTTTTTTTTTTTTTTTTTTTTTTTTTGGTTTTCCGAGATAGGGTTTCTTTGTGTAGCCCTGGCTGTCCCAGAACTCACTCTGTAGACCAGGCCAGCCTCGAACTCAGAAATTTGCCTACCTCTGCCTCCCAAGTGCTGAGATTATAGGCATGTGCCACCACCGCCCGGCGAAACTGCAGTCTTATTAGTTTTATTCAAATGATTTTTTTTTCTCAGTTCATATGACAGACAGTTCTATCATTAAGTGAGTGAATGGGTCTATCCATTTCTGTACTGGCATTTTTGTGATGAGTTCATAACCTGACATGAACAATTTTACATTTTATGTGATTATTTAGGGGCCATCATTAAAAGGGCAGTGGAAACCATATAGGTCTTGGATGTGTTTTCTTTATTGTGCACTTGGCAGTGGGAGACACTGTGACTTGACTGTCACCGTGGTCCTTTTTCTCTGTGCCTTACATTATTTTGTAAAGCTATAGTAGTTTCCTGAAAGTTCTCTTTCTTATTACAGTTTGCAGGTAACAGTTTGGAAATTTAATCAGACTTTTAATCCCTGGCAGTGGTGTGAGGATGTTCTAGTTCTAGATGTGCTCACTTCAGTAACTGTTAGAACAATCTTACTATGACCATTCCAAGTATTCCTCTTCAATCTTTATAGTGGTTTTTAAAAAAGTGAACAACTGTACTCAGGAGGAGAGGCAGAGGATCTGTGAGTTCAAGGCCAGCTTGGTCTATATAACAAGTTCTAAGATAACCAGGACTACATAGAGAGGACCTTTAAAAAAAAGATTAATGTGTTTTGCTAGTAATGTGTTAATGTTTCTAAGCAGTAATTTGAAGAAGTTTTATGAATAAAGTATGTTTCGAATTGCAAATTTAACAGTTCACCAAGTCTCGTGTTGAAGACACTGTTCCTAGTCACACAAGGGTTAGCCTGTTGTGGAGAGTGAGTGTGTAAAGTAGCTTGTAACTTGGTTAGAGAGAGCTAGCGTAAAGACAGTACAGGTGATCGGAAAACACTTTTGTCACCACAGTTGGCCAGAGAGGATGTCATTTAAGAAAAAGTCTGAAGGAGTGGTGCTGTTGGTGATTGGGAAGAGATGGTCTTGGGTAAGGGATGGTTAGATATTTGGATATCACCTAGTGTCTAGAGCAAGGAAGAGAAAGAAGATAAGCAAAGCCAATGGAAAGGACACTGTAGACAGGTGGGAAATGATACAACTGATTGTAAGTGCCCTGTAGCACTAAGGTAGGAGCGGGGTCGGGGGATGCTGTTGTGTTCAGGGGAGAGTGATGAGTCAGGGTAGTAGTGGGGAAAGGTGGAAGGATTAGATATGAAATAATCACGCTTTTGACAATATACTGGATGTATTATGGAGGAGAAATCAATGTCCCTTCAAAGCTTGGGCTGCAGTTGACTGCAGTAGGCTTGAGCTATCTGAGAATGCCAGAGGACGTGAAGCATTACAGCACTGGTGCTCAAAGGTAAGTAAAGAAATCCAGAGAAGTTGGGACTGGAGAGATAGCTCACTGTCCTGAGTTCAATTCCCAGCAACCACATGGTGGTTCACAGCCATCTATAATGAAATATAGTGCCCTCTTCTGGCATACAGGCATACATGCAGGCAGAACACTATACATATAATAGATACATAAATCTTTTTAAAAGAGCACTTACTGTTCTTGAGTTCAATTTCCAGCACTCACATGGTAGCTCACAACTATCTGTAATGTGATCATGTGCTGTCTTCTGGTATGCAGATACACATGTAGATAAAACTTAAATACATAAGAAGCAAACCTTTTAAAAAAAAAGAGATGCATGTTGTGCCTGAAGTGGTAGTGGTAGGGTGTGTGTGAAGTCTTTGATTTTTCAAAACTAAATTTAAAAATGCAGAAGCTTGTGAAAATCGAATTGAAGTAGCTTGAGATAATTTTAATACCACTCAGAAGATTTATACATTTTGGCTATAATAATTCAATGCCAGCCTAGGCAACATAAAAATAGCTGAGCTACCCCAACCCCTGGGGGTTTTGTTTTTTAAGCCCACAATTTTAGTAGATTCTATAAGGAAAAAAAATGGTCAGGCAGTGGTGGTGCACACTTTTAGTGCCAGGAGGGGGTTGGGGGGAGCTACAAGGCAGACAAGCTGTAAGTCTTAGCAGCTGCCAGGAAAAGGGAGATGGAGAAAGAGCCCTGTTGTTTACAGTGGAGGCTGAAAGGAGGGAAAAGGCCCAGAAGTTGCTTTACTCTGATGGAGTGTGTGCACAGACACAGGCTTCTCCGTTTTTTTAGAAAATTGCCATTTAGAAACTTAGATGTGTTGACTACTGCCACAGTTGTTTCTCAATGGAGCTGAATAATTGTATGTGCATTTGTGTCTCAGTGAATGTCTACATTTGATTCTGTATATATACTTAAGCATAGCTTCATAGTGTCTTCAACTGTAGTCCCAATAGTTCTTCTGCATATTGGTAACATTTCTCTGCACATAATAAAACTGACTTATTATCTTCAGTGTGTTGTGTTATTTATACCACACTAACAGGAATCTTGTTTTGGACTTTCTTACCTTCTGAGTTGCACCTGCTGGTGTCCGGCTGGAGCACTGGTTCCCCAAGGGGCCTTAGGCTGCTCAGCTGCTTTTCTCAACATCGCAGCTTATAATGTGTCCTTGAAATATATAAATCCAGTAAAAGTTCTGACCTATCAGACTAGCTAATCTTTTCCAAAATAGTTCCATTACTCAAGATATTTCCCCAATATAACCAGAATCATAATTTACACACTTACTAGTGTGTAAATATTCTTTTAAATCTTTTTTTATGGACAAGTAGATGAAGCTTCCTGAACCATCTTTATCAGTAAGTACCTCAACATATATGTCCAGAAATTGTTTTGTAAACACAGAAAAATAAAACAATGGTCTGATTTGATATGTCACTCAGGAGATTGAAGCAGGAAGATCCCAAGTTCTAAGCCATCAAGAGTATACAATAAGTAATCTCAAAAATAAAAAAGCTCTAACTTACATTTCCAAATATTACTAAGTATCCTAATATCACAACAAAAGAGAGCCCCCAGTGGTGCTTTAACCAGGTTCCTCAGCCATTAGTGGCATTGCCATTTTAAGGGAGAATAAACTAAGTACTGTATACAGTGTATTGCTATTTCAGTTCTTTTCTGTACTGGGTCCAGAAATGTGCATTTGGAGTAGCAATAGCCTTCTGTGAGGAGAACCCCGCCAGTGGGCCTGTTAGAATGCCAGCTTTGTCCTGGGCCACATTGCTCAGATGTAGAATAAGCAAGTATCTTGGGAGCAGCACTTCTGGATTTTAAAGATGCCCAACTTCTTGTTTCATATCCAGAAGTTTTCAGCATTTTTTTTTAAAGATTTATTTATTTTATGTGAGTACAATGTAGCTGTCTTCAGACACACCAGAAGAGGGCATCAAATCTCATTACAGATGGTTGTGAGCCACCATGTGGTTGCTGGAATTTGAACTCAGGACCTTTGGAAGAGTAGTCAGTGCTCTTAACCACTGAGCCATCTCTCCAGCCCCCAGCATTTTTTACTTCTCATTGTCTGGGGGTGATTATACCAAAGCGTGCTTTTTTACATGTTTTTTTAAGCTGGTAATTTTTTTATAAGATCTCTACCATCCTATTTAATCATATCATAGATAAACACAAATGATTCTAACTTGGTAGGGGACAGGGATGGTATTGGGAAGTTTGGAGTTCAGGAGAGTGTGGTGGCTCACACCTATAATTCTAGCACTCCAGTATTGAGAAGATGGAGTAGGGAGGTAGAGAGGGAGAGCAGCCCCTGACAAGCAGGGCCAGTGCCAAGGGCTAAATCATCCAATAGAATTTCCAGATAGGTTGGGTGGTTGGGTGGTTGGTTGGTTGGTTGGTTGGTTGGTTGGTTGGTTGGTTGGTTGGTTTTAATTCTTAGTATTGTGCAAACCTTTAATCCCAGCACTTGGGAGGCAGAGGCAAGGGGATCTCTGTGATTTCAAGGCCAGTCTGGTCTAAATAGTGAATGCCAGGACAGCCAGGGCTACACAGACAAACCCTGTCTTGAAAACAAAAATGGTATCAACCACACTTTATATTTTGTATCCTCAAGATTAGAAAATTCTAATTTATTTTATGTAAATTAGCATAAAAACTTTGTTAATAACAAGGCTTTGTGGGGTTTTCGAAACAGGATCTATATAGCCCTAGCTCTGTCTGGCCTCAGAATCTGCCTGCTTCTGCTTCCTGCATTCTGTAATTAGTATGTGCCACCATCCCCAGCTTAATTTGCTCTGGCAACGGAGGGTTTCTCGAGTGTTAGAGTCAACTAACAGCAAGAGATGATATGGAGACCTGAAGCTGCCCACCTCCAAGGGCCTTCTAAATGAGCCTGGGAGTCTCCTCGTCTGACACTTGTTCCCTAGAACCCTATCTGTTTCCTAGCCCAGGCACCTGTGGGCTGTTCTGCTCTGGCCAGTGTGCATAGCCACCCTCAACCAAGCAGAGTAGTCCGAGCTGAAGCTCAGGTATAGTATTCAATAACCTCAGCTGAGCTATCAAAATTTCCTCAGATGGGGACTGGAGAAATGGCTCATCGGTTAAGAGCACACTGACTGTTCTTCCAAAGGTCCTGAGTTCAAATCCCGGCAACCACACGGTGGCTCACAACCATCTGTAATAAGATCTGATGCCCTCTTCTGGAGTATCTGAGGACAGCTACAGTGTACTTACATATAATAAATAAATCAGCTGGGCAGTAGTGGCGCACACCTTTAATCCCAGCACTTGGGATGCAGAGGCAGGCAGATTTATGAGTTCGAGGCCAGCCTGGTCTACAGAGTGAGTTCCAGGACAGCCAGGGCTACACAGAGAAACCCAGTCTCAATAAATAAATAAATCTTAAAAAAAAAATTTTTTTTTTAAGTTGAAACCTCCCAGGAGCCCTTCAATGGCCCTTCTCAGTTAAGACATTTTTCAAGATAATGAGCTCACAGGAAAGCCACTGGTCATGGGAGAGGAGTGACCTCCGAGACAGAAGAGGAAGTGGTTTCTGAAGAAAACAAGGCCTGAGCCAGAAGGACTCCTTTTTACCTTTCTTTCTCTGAATTTCATTGGACTCACAAAGGCACACACACACCCACACACACATCAACGTAGAAAACCCAGAAAGGGTCCTCGCAGCGAACAAACGTTAGACAAATTTGAGAAAAATACAAACATGAGAATTGGTAGAAAATGCTCACAGAGTGAAGCTTAACCCAGGACAGAAGAGGATAGTCTAGGAACTAGCTGAAGCACTAAACTGCTGGGTCAGTCCTGTAGGAGCCACAAGCTCCTGGAGCTGCTGCTCCCCTGTCAGGCACAGATCTGACCAGGAGAGAATGTGAGACCAGGCTCTTCCCCATCCTTGTCAGACCTGACCAGGGGGAAAGAGTGAGACCAGGCTCTTCCCCATCCATGCCATTGAGTGTCTGTCTGGCTCATGTGGAAGAATTTACTTTGCAAGAAAATTAGGAAATGCTACAAATCAGCACGAACTCTAACCTCCAAGATAGCTAATGAATATTCACCAAATACCCCAGCTCCAGAGCAAGCTAAGACTGGAGAACAAGGACAATGCCCTGGAGAGTCAGGGAGACCAGAACTAGAGGTCAGATTACCTACAGCCTGTTCCTACCCCAATCAAAACTTGTATTCACTACCAGGTAAACAGTTTCCTTGTGAAGTGAGGATTTCTTGTAACTACAGATATGACAGGAAGTAAGGAATCACCATTCTGGAGGAAAATGAGCTTGAAAATAGCACCAAATTTAGGAGCAGAGTAGGGCTGCCCTAACATAACAAATGTTAATGAGCACAGATATGAGCTGTTATCCTCAGAACCAGAGACACTTGCACATTCATGTTACTGCAGTACTGTTCATAACAGGCAAAGTATAGGACTTGGGCTGATGCCCATCAGCCATTATGGATGGATAAAATGTCCATGGAGTTTTATTTAGTTTTATTTATAAAGAAAAAGTAAAAGTATGTAATCTAGAGGGAAATGGAGAACATGAAGTTAAGTGACTTAGATAAATGTGTTTTCTCATGAGGAATTTATTTAAATCCCACTTAAATACCAGCATGTATATGTATGTATGCATGTATATATGACATGAGAGTATATGAGGGTCTATTGGGAGGAAGAAAGGAGAAGGGAGAGGAAGAAAAACAATGCATGTTTTCTTATGTGCAGAAGTGCATACAAATATATGCAAATGACAGGAAAGCAGAAGGGGAACATTTGGCAGGGAGGAAGAGCACCATCAGGAGTGTCCAGGATCCAAGGAACTGTGGGGAGGGGCAAAACTGAGCAACATAGACTGATGGTATAATGAAAACGCAATAATGTAACCCCTTACTCTGTGCGTTAACTAAAAGTAATTTTAAAAAAAGCAAAATGAATATAAATGGAACAAATGAAAGCCAGGCTATCCAAATAGTATTAACATGACAAGACAAGGCTAGAAGTCTCCTGCCTCTCCTTTTAGAAACTAAAAGTAACAAGAATGAGAAAACCAAACTAAAAGACCTACAGAGGAAGGAGTCCTGCCAGCTGAGCGAAGGACATAGCCACTGGAAGACCTACACTCAGCTGTGGGACTGAGAAGCCAGCAGAGCTCATGACTCCAAAGCAGAACGGAGCCAGAGATGAAAAATTAGCAGTCCCAGCCCAGCATGGTGGCACTCGCCTTTAATCCCAACACTCTGGAAGCAGAAGCAGGCAGATCTCTAAATTCAATGCTAGCCTGGTCTACATAGTGGTTCTAAAGAACAACCAGGACTTCATAGAAAGGCCCTGTCTCAAACAGGAAATAGTCCCATTCTTGGACTAGTGGTCTGAGGTGTTAGTGGGAACTGACCAAAAAGCTGAGGGAGCTGATTTGAGTAAGAAGTGATGCAGATTAACTGATTTTCCAGGAAGCAGCAAGCTGTTGAAGAAAGAGAAGAGGAAGTCTGTCCTGTGACACCCTTTGGTGTTAACCTCAGATGGCTGCAGAGATGTCAGTACAGTGGAGATGATTCACATGTAGAAATGCTGTTAGAAGGATTTCTGCTGAATGGAGTTCAACCCTCGTCTCTCTCACAGAACTCCACAGAACAAATAAGAATTCACCTGTATTTAAATTTTTTTTCAAAATCATAGGAACTATGAAGCACTTGTATTTTGAGAGGGTGAAAACATTAGTTCAGCCCAAACAGTTCCACTCTGAAGCACATAAAATAGGGAGGCAGACAAATTATCATGAATTATTTCTTTTCTTGTTTTTTTTTTTTTGTTTGTTTGTTTGTTTTTTTGAGACAGGGTTTTTCTGTGTAGCCGTGGCTGTCCTGGAGCTCACTTTGTAGACCAGGCTGGCCTCAAACTCAGAAATCCACCTGCCTCTGCCTCCCAAGTACTAGGATTAAAAGCGTGTGCCACCACTGCCCGGCTATCATGAATTATTTTGAATTAACTTTCATTTTGTTTGTACAAATTTTAAAAATGTGGAAAGAAAGATCATGTAGATAAGTTCATGAATGGTATCTTTCAACATAAGCAGTATAGAATACTTAACATATTCATTTGTTAATTTAAAATAATATTTAATGTTGAGTTCAAAAGAAAACTCCAGAAATAAAGGCATCAGCCGATCAAAGAGGCACAGTTCATCATTGACAAAGGTCTCCTTACCAGAAACAAAAATCCATACTTCCTTTCTTCTTCTTCTTTTTTTTTTTTTTAAAGATTTATTTATTATTATATGTAAGTACACTGTAGCTGTCTTCAGACACACCAGAAGAGGGCATCAGATCTCATTACAGATGGTTGTGAGCCACCATGTGGTTGCGGGGATTTGAATTCAGGACCTCTGGAAGAGCAGTCAGTGCTCTTAACCACTGAGCCATCTCTCCAACCCACTTCCTTTCTTCTAAGAGCAGAGGAAATCGCTGGAGTCCTTGAACCTGTCTATGTGGAGAGGAGACGTCTTTCTCAGAATATCTGCCATAGCCCTTTACCTAGGAGATACATAGAGGTCTGTCATCTTAGTACCATGATACTTTAGTCTAACTTAGCTTGTATAGGGTCGAATAAAATGCACATGGAATATCTTTAACAACATAGGTTTTCATAAATATGTTTGACTCTTAAGAAAACAGATCAGAGACTGAAGAGGTTGTCTTAGTGGTTAAGGGCACTTGTTTTTGCAAAGGATCCATGTTTAGTTCCTGGCAACCACATGGTGACTCATAATTATTTGTAACTCCTGTACCAGGGGATCTGATGCCCTCTTCTGATCCCAATGGGGCTGGGCACATATGTGACATATATACATGCATTCATATATACATACAGGCAGAACACACATAAATTTTTCAAAGTTTCTTTTAAAAATGGATAATCTTTTAGGAAGGTTTAAAAAAATCAGTAAAGACAATTCAGAAAATTTAAGGATTTGTTTTTTCTTAGTTATGTTTCTAAGTGTGGGAATGTACACAAGAGAGAAATACCTAGAGAGTCCAGTATCCCTTTGAACTGGAGTTACATATGGTGTGAGCTGCCAGACTGGGGCACTAGGACCTTAACTCAGGTCTTCTCAAGAACAGTATGTGTGTCCTTAACCACTAGTCATTGTCCTAGGCTGGAGTGTTTAGATATCACATATACTTACTGTTTAGAATAGTAGAACAATGCCGGGCAGTGGTGGCGCACGCATTTAATCCTAGCACTTGGGAGACAGAGACAGGCAGATTTCTGAGTTTAAGGCCAGCCTGGTCTACAGAGTGAGTTCCAGGACAGCCAGGGCTACACAGAGAAATTCTGTCTCAAAAAAAAAACCAAAAAAAAAAAAAAAAAAAAAAAAAAAAAAAAAAAAAAAAAAGAATAGTAGAATAATCCTAAAAATCAAGAAAATTAAGCATTGTATAATAGTTTTACACAATTGACAACAACAAAATTGTATTAAAGTTAAAAAAAAAAAAAGACAAAACCTTTTTCTCCATGCTCAGAACTGAACCAAGGGTCTCTCATACATCTTTGGCAAACTCTACCACTGAGCTATATCCGCAGCCCAGGAAAATATTTTCATTATATACATTCTTCACCTCTGTAGTGATATTTATGTTTTTCATTATATTAAGCATCCAACGCATACTGGTACATGTGGTTACAGAGCTATCCTTTAACCTCAGGGCTACCACTATTATTTTTAACATCTGGGTAAAATTTCTTTCTTTTTTTTTTTCTTTTAAAGATTTTATTTATTATATGTATACAATGTAGCTGTCTTCAGGCTCTCCAGAAGAGGAAGTCAGATCTCTCGTTACAGATGGTTGTGAGCCACCATGTGGGTGCTGGGATTTGAACTCAGGACCTTTGGAAGAGCAGTCGATGCTCTTAACCATTGAGCCATCTCTCCAGCCCCAAAATTTCTCTTTCAATGTTAAAGTTTATGTTTCTAAATATGTAGAACATTGACAGGGATTCTCTGTGTAACGCTGGTTGTACTAGAACTCACTCTGTAGACCAGGCAGACCTGAACACAGAGATCCACCTGCCTCTGCCTGTGGAGTGCTGGGATCAAAGGCGTGCGCTACCATCACTGCCACGCACACTAGTCTACTCCAGTCACATCCAAAATATCGGGGATAAAATCCTGATAAAGAATAAGAGGCAATAAGGCCCCAAAAGGGGTTCTGTGCCTCCTGGATTTCAGACTAGTCGCTGGTATCCCCTAACTCAGACGTGTTTCAGATTAGTCTTTCCAATCGTCAACACGGCCTCATAATTAGGCATAAAGCTACCCCAAGTAATGATTTGTAAATGGTTAAGATTGGGCATTGTCTCCTGGCCGACACAATGTTTCCAACTATCCTAGTTTAATGTTTTAAGTACTAGAGAGTAATTGAAAGGTTTCTCTCACTCTAAGACATTAGCTGAAAGTGTTAGGTCGGATTCCCCTCTGCCTGCCTCCAGCAAGAACCAGAGAATTAGCATAAGAATACCTCAACAGGGAGGGCTCCACCCCTCTTCCTCCTGTTTCATACCTAGCTACCAGACCCTGCTGACCTTGGTGTGTGGGGGTCGTTTTGCCTACGTGACTTCAGTCTAGCACTAGGACTGGGGTCAGAAAGACTTAGACTCACATGCAGGACTAGCACTAGAACTTAGATGGGCTAGAACTCAGATTCATGTATCTCTCGCAGTCCCCCGGGCCCAGAGCACTCAAGAAAATAGGTATTAAATTGTATACATATTGTGAGTGTACATGTCTGCATATACATATAAAACATTTATATTCACACAGGCTTCTTAAATCATGTGGTAGTTAGTACGTTGTGATTCCTTTTTAAAGATTTATTTATTTTATATCTGAGTACACTGTTGCTGTCTTCAGACACACCAGAAGAGGGCATCAGATCCCATTACAGATGGTTGTGAGCCATGTGGTTGCTGGGAATTGAACTCCGGATCTCTGGAAGAGCAGTTGGTAGTCTTAACTACTGAGCCATCTCTCCAGCCCAGTGAATTTTTTCTTTCCCTGTTTTTTCCACTTAGGATGTGATGCATCTTGAATCTATGGTGTGCTGGAGAATGGTTAACGCCTTGCCATCTTGCATTCCTATAACCCATCTTTCACACCACAGCAAGAATGGACCTTGTAAGCATTTGGTCATGACATTCCTATCCTGAAAACCCTCTGAGGACCTCCCAAGGCTATCAGCACCCTATCAGAAGGGTCCTTCCAGGCTGGAGGCTGCCTGGCCCTGGCTTTATTCTTTGCTTCATTCTCTTCAACTTGCACTCACTTTTCTGCCTCACAGGTTCTTCTGCAGACAACACAAGATTCTTTCCTTCTGTCTCATCCTCTAGGTCTACACTGAATATGCTCTCCCAATTAGCTCCCTTGTTCTCTGTCCTTAATAGTCTTAACTGCTTTCAACTGGTGTGTTTATTACAATAAGGTACTATTCTCAGAGTTTTACGTGTTTTGATTAATAATAGCATCTCTTTGAAGTAGGTACTATTATCCCTATTTTACAACTGTGCAGCTTGAGTCATACACGTGGTTAAGGCAATATCCTTAAGGACAGAGAGCTCATAAGCCTCAGCCTAGGCAGTTTCATTTTAGAGTTAAGAGGTATTATCTACATGGTCCCTTGTTTCTTATTTAAAAACAAACAAACTTATTTCAGTAGTGGGGACTAAACTCAGGTCCTTACATATAGTAGGCCTGTGTTTACCAGTGACCCCATTACAAAGCCCCTTTGAAGACAGGTCTTTCTAGGGAGCTCAGGCTAATCTCAAATTTGTGATCTTTCTACCTCAGCCTCTTGAATACTGGGATTAGAAGAGAGTGCATAGTGGGGTTGGGGAGTGGGGTGTGTGTGGGTGGGTGTGTGGCTTTAATCCCTGGCAGAGGCAAGTGGATTGCTGTGAGTTCAAGGCCTGGTCTACAGAGTGAGTTCCAGGACAGCCAGGGCTATACAGAGAAACCCTGCCTTGGAAAAAAAAACAAAACAAAAACAAACAGTCAAAGAAACAAATGAAAACAAACAAAAAACAAAACAAAAATGAAACCTCTTCCTGGGCCTGGTGGCTGTAGCACACTTTGGTAACATGAGCTAGGCTCTGAGTTAGATCCTCAGCACTGAAAACATAAGGTGTTCAGTGATTTTGGATGGTGCAGGCTGGAGAGATGTCTGGTTGTTCTTCCAAAGGTCCTGGGTTCAATTCTTTTTTTTTTTTTTAAAGATTTATTTTTATTTATTTTATGTGTATGAGTACACTGTAGCTGTACAGATGGCCGTGAGCGATCGTGTGTGGCTGCTGTTGATCTCAGGACCTCTGCCGGCCCCACTCGCTCCGGCCAGCTCACTTGGGCCCCACTGGCTCCAGTACCGCTTGCTCTGGGGTAATTTACTGCAGCTGTCTTCAGACGCACCAGAAGATATCCGATCTCATTACGGGTGGTTGTGAGCCACCATGTGGTTGCTGGGATCCGAACTCAGGACCTTCAGAAGAGCAGTCAGTGCTCTTACACGCTGAGCCATCTCACCAGTCCCTGGGTTCAATTCTTAACACACACGGCAACTCACAACTCTCTATAACTCAGTTCTAGGGGATCTAACACCCTCATACCAATGCACATAAAATAAAATTAAAAATTATTTTTAAAAAGATGCATTTATTTATTATGTATACAGCGTTCTGCCTGCATGTATGCCTACAGGCCAGAAAAGGGCACCAGATCCCATTACAGATGGTTGTGAACTACCATGTGGTTGCCGGGAATTGAACTCAGGACCTCTGGAAGAACGGACAGCGCTCTTAACCTCTGAGCCATCTCTTCAGCCCCAAAATTATTTAAAAGAATGAAAAGTGGAAGGTAAGCTGAGGGGTGGTGGTGGCACACGCCTTTAATCCCAGCACTTGGGAGGCAGAGGCAGGCAGATTTCTGAGTTCGAGGCCAGCCTGATCTACAGAGTGAGTTCCAGGACAGCCAGGGCTACACGGAGAAACCCTGTCTCAGGAAAAAAAAAAAAAAGTGAAATGTATTGTTATTGGCGCTATCCACCCTGTATGAATCTCTTGCTCTTGTATACTGTACTTCAATACAACACTAAACTGATGTTGTCCTGGCTTATGTTTTGATGTTGTATCTACTCAGATATATTATATGTATTCTCTTGTCTGTCCCTTCTGGCTGTAAGAACTCTGAGAACAAGATTAAGATTCACCTGTTCTTCTCACGCATGTAGGACAGGCCAAAACACAGCAGTGATATAAGAAATGTTTGTGGAATGCACAGCTGGATCTGTAAGTTATAGTCTATCCCAAATCTAGAAGCCTATGCACAAAGTGGAAAGCAGGAGATGTGCCTTTTTGTTTGTGGGTTTAAGATAGGGTATCTCCTTGTGGCCCTGGCGGTCCTGGAACTTGCTTTGTAAACCAGGCTGGCCTGAGCTCACAGAGATCTGTCTGCCTCTGCTACTTGAGTTCTGGGGTTAAAGGCTTGTACTGCTACTGCCTGGTGAGATAGTGCATTTTCAGGAGCAAAGAAACAGAACATCCACCCCCGACATACATACCAGATCAAATATATACACCTGCAAGGAGAGAGCAAAAAAGATATAAACAGAGGCTATAGACTACCTCACCAAAGGGCTGAATCCTTCAGTGAATATATAGAGAAGAGAAATGTAAGGGGAATTATAGCAAGAATATGTGAAAGTAACATTCTTTTCTCAGAAGACATATATATTCTTTTCTCAGAAGACAATGTTGAATAAAGGAAAACTGGTTTTAGCTTCATGTGGGAGGCAGAAGAAAAAACAACCTATATTTTATGTGCCTAAATGGGAAAGAAAAAAAAGTTTGTCGTGACTACCTGCCAGCAGGAAGGACAATGACAACAGCAGGATTCTTCTCAACCACACTTTATTAGGAGCGCCCAAGTTTTATTCCAGAGAAGGACCCCGCCCTCTGGAGCGGTCGGCTTATAAACCCTATTGTGTGGATGTGTCGATGCCTGATTGGCTCAGCAGTGTCTGCTGACCACTGCATCACCCATTTGGAGAGGGTGCAGCAGGAAAGGCAAGCATACACAGGTGTGCAGAGTAAACATGCCTATGTGGCTGGCGTTGCGCAGATGTACGGAGTTTATGTGGCTGGTGTTGGCGAGTGCCCAACAGCGCCCAACAGTTCCCCCTTTTTGTTTTAATAAAGACATAGGAACCATAGCCTATCCCAATGCCTTCCCGCGTGCAGGGGACAAAATCCCGGCGGGGTGCAAAGGCCATCAGGCTGAAAAGTTTAAGCCTTCCAAGGTGCAATGGCAACAAGGCCACTTGGTGTGCAAAGGCCTTAAACTCGGGGGTCTGAGCTTAAGCCTTCCAAGGTGCAATGGCAACAAGGCCACTTGGTGTGCAAAGGCCTTAAACTTGGGGATCCGAGTTTAACCGCACTATAGGCCTGCCAGCCAAACTTGAAGAGAAACGCCTTGATCTAGCTCCATAAGC
>NW_022196914.1:59468869-59469065 GCF_008632895.1 Mastomys coucha | reverse complement strand
TAACTCCTTCAGAGTCCAAGCCACTTTCAACAGTCTGAATCTTTCTCAGACCCTGCTGACCTCTCTTCTTTCAGCTGTTTTAACGCTTCCTGTCCCTTCTCTACTGCTTTAGAACACACTTCATTCTCCAAGCAGCTCCTAATCAGTTTCTAGATTGGTCGCACCCCACCCTTTTATGATTCCTTCTTCCCAGGCG
>NW_022196914.1:59445359-59468755 GCF_008632895.1 Mastomys coucha | reverse complement strand
GGAACCTTCATTTTTCAGCATGCTGCTACTTTTTTTTACCAGTACCACCGTTCCTCAGCTGAAGAGTTTTGAATCCACGAAGCTGTAACAAAGATAACACGACACTACAGGATTCTTCTCAATAGCCAATACCACCGCTCCGTGTGTTGAGTTCTGAATCCTCCCAAGGATTTCCTCCTTGGGGGTCCTCTCTGGGGGCCGTAGATGTTGATTCCCGGGTTTCAGCACCACTTGTCGCGACTACCTGCCAGCAGGAAGAACAACTACAACAGCAGGATTCTTCTCAACCACACTTTATTAGGAGCGCCCAAGTTTTATGCGAGAGAAGGACCCCGCCCTCTGGAGCGGTCGGCTTATAAACCATATTGTGTGGATGTGTTGATGCCTGATTGGCTCAGCAGTGTCTGCTGACCACTGCGTCACCCATTTGGAGAGGGTGCAGCAGGAAAGGCAAGCATACGCAGGTGTGCAGAGTAAACATGCCTATGTGGCTGGCGTTGCGCAGATGTACGGAGTTTACATGGCTGGTGTTGGCGAGTGCCCAACAGCGCCCAACAACAGTTGGTGATACTTTATGTTCTTGAAACACAATATGGAAGGGCGGATGTCATCCAATAGGATTTTAAGGCTAGGACCAAACATCATTTCTGTGCGTGTGTGGTGTGTGTGTGCCACATGTGAACTGGACAGGTGCTCTGGACAGGTGCTCTGGACACTACGCTCTGCCCCAGCTTTACTTTCTTCATTTGAATCTCTGGTTGACTTTGAGTGGCCCTCCCTACAGAGGGTCACATAGAGAATGTGGTGTATGTTCTTGCGGGTTTTGTTGAAGGGCACATCAGTAGACTGGAAGGATTTTCTGTTTTCTTCTACCTGTAAAAAAAGACTCTTTTTCTTTTTTGTTTTTCAGTACTTTGGATTGAATTTCTCACCCCTGCCTCCCAGCTTTACACATGCTAAGCACATGCTTGACCAAGGAGCTGCACCCTCAACCTACAGGGACCAATTTTTAATATAATAACCAGATGTCCTGTTTAGGGTGAGTCAGCCTTATATTTTTATTAGACTTTGAGTTTTTGAACAATTACACTTTAGAGCTGACAGTAAAGAGACAAAAGAGTTTTTAAATGGGATGTTGTAAATAAATGTCTTTAAATTGTTATGGGATCCTTATTAGCATTTATTTATTTATTTTTCTTATTAGCATTTATATCCATCATATCAAATCATATAATACCTAGGTTTAGGGGGAAGGAGCCAAAGAAAAGGTCAATCTATGGAGAGGATGTGAAGACTTTTGAACAACAACAACAACAATACCCAAAACATAATCATATATCTCTATTTCTATCTCTATCTCCATTTCTAATTATCTATCTATCTATCTATCTATCTATCTATCTACCTATCTACATCTATACCTATATAGATGATAAAATTTGGAAATTAAAGTCCCAGGTACAAGTTTAACTTTCCTCTTTTTTTTAAAAAAAAAAAAAAGATTTATTTTATTTATATGAGTACACTGTAGCTGTCTTCAGACACACCAGAAAAAAGATCCTATTACAGATGGTTGTGAGCCACCATGTGGTTGCTGGGAATTGAACTCAGGACCTCTGGAAGAGCAGTCAGTGCTCTTTCTTAACTGCTGAGCCATCTCTCCAGCCCTTAACTTTCCTTTTAATGCTCCCTCTTTCCGTCTTGGTGCTTAGGGTCTCACTTTCCTCAGTAATATGCTGTCTATACCTCTTTGTATGTTTGTGTGGAGAGAATGGGAGGTGGGGCAGTGGTCAGCCCCAGGAGTCCTTCCTTGGTCCTGCTCCACTGCAGAGATTATAAACTCACAGCATTATACTTGGCTCTTTTTATGTGGCTTCTGGGGATCAAACTCTGGTACTATGTTTGGACAGCAAGTATTCACAGACTGAGCCCCACTCCCCTGTCCTAGACCCTACTCCATTCCTTCCTCACATAGTTATGGATATAAACCCCCTTCCCCATTTACTTGTTATGAGACCTTAGGCAATTCATTTAATTTCCTGGAGCATATTTTCTCAGTACAGGAAGTATATGAAGTGACACTCTAATATGAAGTCTTGCCTCTCTCAAGGAAGGACAAACACTTAAAGATACGTGCACATATTTATAGATCGCATTCTAGTGGTGTTCACTTATAACTAATCATTCAAAGACAAATACACTTAATTTTCATACTGAAGCTCAAGTTGTATGCCAAAGATCATTTTCTTTTGTGACTCACAATGTAAAGATTGTGGTAAAACTTTGGATTATAATATTGAGAAAAATGGGTCAATGGAGATGAGAGAAAAAGGGGGAAGGGAAGGAGAGAGGAAGGGATGAAGCGAGGGAGGGAAGGAAGGAAGTAGGAAAGGAGAACACTGTCATTTCTTCCTAAATTGTTTGCCTCTCAACTCAAAAGGCCAGCTAAAACTAACTGAAGGAGAACAGGACATCTGTGCCACCACTTTTAAGGATTAGGGGTCATTAAGGAAGTAGAGCTAGAAATAGTATAAGAGCTTGGCAATGAGAAGGGCCCTGAAATGCTGTCTTCAGGGCCCAGCAATACAGTCAAAACCACAGCAGCTATGGTTATCAGCAATGAGCCTGTACAAGACCAGGTCTAGAAGTTGACCATGGATCACAGAGGGGCTCAGAGGTTCTACCCTTCCCACTGAACTATTGGCTACTGGAGGAACAGTCACTGTGTTCAGTTGTGTATCTTGAGGACTCTTGGGATACACAGAATTCACATGGATGTAATGGAGGAATCCTTTAATATACAGGACTGAAATAACACATAAAGCTGTTGTTTCTCTGACTAATTGTCAAGGACCTTAGGCTCCACTGGGTAGAGCCAAACCCATAGTCATGCAGACGCTCCTGGCTAGACTCAGTGTGGCAGTGCATGACTTCAATCCCAGTACTCTGGAGGCAGGGGTAAGCAAATTGCTGAGTTTGAGACCAGCCTGGTCTACAAAACAAGTTCCAGAACAGCCAGGGATACACAGAGAAACCCTCTCTTGAAAAACAAAGAAAGGAGGGGGAGCAAGGAAGAGGAAGAAAAGTTGGAAGGAAAGGAGGACGGGCAGAGCATAGGTAGAGCTTCCATTATAAGCCTTTGCAAAACCAAGCTGGGGGAAAAGGGTATACAGAAAATCTGAGTGGAAGAGAGAGAAAAAAAATAATCATAAAGCTAAAACAGCTCCCAGAAGCTGGCAGCCAAGAGTAGTGTGTGTGTGTCCCCCCAAGTGTGTCTGTCCCACTGTTGAATTAGGGTTGCTTGCATGAACATGAGTTAGGGGCTATTTTGGAGCAAAGGCAACTTCCTAATGGCTACATACTCATCTCCTTCCCTTAGCAAGCACTAACTGCCAACAGTTCCTCAGGAACAGATGGAGACTCATGAGCCCTTTGCCTGTCTAGTATGGCACGTTGCCAGGCCCTGTCTCCTGCAGGTAACCATAGCTGTTGAGTTCATGACTGTATGACCCTGGTTAATTTCAGTGGTTATACTGGCTGGTTTTCTGATAATTTGATACAAGCTAGAGTCATCAGAGTGTAAGGTGAGCCACTTGAGGTGATATCTCCATGAGATCTAGCTCATAAGGAATTTTCTCAATTAGTGATCAATGGGGAGGGCCCAGCCCATTGTAGGTGGTGCCGTCCCTAGGCTGGTAGTCCTGGGTTCTATAAGAAAGCAGACTGAGCAAGCCAGGAAGAGCAACCCAGTAAACAGCACCCCAACATGGCCCCTGCATCATCAGTTTCTGCCTCTAGATTCCTGCCGTTTGAGCTCCTGTCCTGGTTCCTTCAATACCAAACAGCAACATGGAACTGTAAGCCAAATAAACCCTTTCCTCCCTGACTTGTTTTTTGTAAGCCAAATAAACCCTTTCCTCCCCAACTTGTTTTTTGGTCATGGTGTCTTGTCACAGCAATAGAAACCCTGACTAAAACAGTGGATCAAAAAGTCCAGTGATTCCATGGCACTTCTCCCCATCCTCTGGCTCTTACACTCTTCATGCTCCTTTCTTTGATGCTGCCTGAGCCTCGAAGGGAGTGATGTCTTATTTAGGACTGAGCACTCAACAGTCAATTATCCTCAGCACTTTGACCAGCTGTGAGTCTCTTCACTATCCACTGCTCACTACAAGGCTGATCAAGGCTGAGAACAGCTCGAATCCATAAGTATAATAGAAGACAGTTGCTGCCCTGTTCATTTAGCCAAAAGACAATGGTAGGTCCCCCTAGAGCCTATGGTCTCCCTAGCCATGGGCTTTTGACCAGGTTGACAGTATCAGGCATGGATTCCTTTCTGCAGAGCAGGCAAGCCTCATACCGTATCAAGCTCAGAGTTCTAGAAATTGGAGAGCACAGCACAGGCAGCTGCTCAGGTGCAGTGCAGGCCTCTTGGTAGATGGCACCACAGTAAGTAGAATTCAAAGAAGAATTCACAGGAGATGCCTGGCTACTTTATAACTTTATAACATTCCATTTTTTGCATGAACTAATCCAGTCCCATGACACCTGTATTAATTCCTTCCAAGAGTAGTACTCCCATGGCCTAGTTATTTCCACTAGGTCCAACCTCTTAAAGGTTCAAGTATCTTAACATCACCATACTGGAGACCAAGTCTGCAGACACAACCTCATAGGAAAGGAGCCAGATCCGAACCACACCAACCATACTCAGATCCATGCCCAGGCTCCAGAGGATCTTTAAGGATGATCAAGTCTACTTCTTCCATGCATAGCTTAGCCAATGGTGCCTCTTGCTTGGCTGCTCTAGCTTAATTCCTGGTGCTATTCATCCAATTAGGGAGATAGCCAGCCCTGGAAGTCATTCTGGCGTCCACTGTTCATGGATTTCCCCCAGTCCACTGTGCTGAAGGAGGATAGCCCAGTTTCTTGTCAGTTCCTTCATGAAAGAAAAATAGAGGAGGAAAGGCTAGCTTCTGTTGGAGTACCCTTTTGAGACAATGCCGCATTATTCATGAGCACACATGCATTGTTACCACCTGTGCACCAGGTACTGTTCCACACACCTTAGTGAGACTCTTCAATCATCTCCTTTCTATTGGATTGTGTCTTATTGCACAAATGCTTAATTAGATGGCTACTGCCTATATAATCGAGGGACAGGAGAGAACCAGTGAAGGATATTAAAGAAGATTAGGCCCAGTTACATTTAAATAAAAAGAGCAAAAACTGTTGTATTCTGCCGGGCGGTGGTGGCGCATGCCTTTGATCCCAGCACTTGGGAGGCAGAGGCAGGCAGACTTCTGAGTTCAAGGCCAGCCTGGTCTACAGAGTGAGTTCCAGGACAGTCAGAGCTATACAGAGAAACTCTGTCTTGAAAAAAAAATCTAAAAATTGTTCTATTCTGGACATGGTCATATTGAACTAAAATTAAGTACTTAATAATTACTACTTTAAACATTTTTCTATTTTTCTATGTCATTCTTTCCTTTATACAACGTATTTTTTGTGACTTTTTTTTTGTGTGTGTGCATGTATCTGTAATTTTAGTTTACTTACCATACCATCTTCTGCCTTTAAACTTAACATTAATGTCTTTAAAGGCTGTCAGTGCCTTTGCGACTCTCTAGTTTCTCTTAGTTTTGAGAGCTCTGTTTGGTTCCCTGTGTGGCCACCAGCAGGGTAAAGCCTGCCTGTCAGGTGTTTATGCATCTTCCGAAGACAGCAAGAGAAGAGAGCCCTGAGGGAAAATAATCTCATTCCAGAGGGAGGGATGAGGCCACATCTCCTGGCTGCTGGTCCCAAGTGCACCTGAGAGAGGAGCGTCCCTGGCTGCGCCCTCAGAGCAGAGGCAGCTGTGCAGAGGTTACATTTAGCTCTCTTCTGCCCTTTGATCGGCTTGTTTCCACCCCTCAGCCCTCCCAGTGCAGCCTGCCTGGCTACCGGTCTGCTAGACCTTTGCTTTTCTTTGTTTTGCATAAAGTGTTAGCTTCCAAAATGCTTGTTCCTGAGTAGGAAAAAAACCAGGAGAATTGCAGATTTCTGAGATCTGCTTGTTTCTTGCCTCCTGGGGTTTAGCTCTTTTCCCACTTGCCCTTGTTGAGCAGGAGTAAGGCAGCTGCCGCAGAATGTTGCCTCATGTGGGAAATAGCAGGCAACAGGTCTACTCCAGCTTCTCCTGGGCTGCTCTCATTTGAGGACTTAGTGAAATACATTTACAAAATTACATCTAGAACAAATGGGAAAATGTGCTTTCCTTTAGAGCCACTCCTCTGAAATGAAACTTAGCAGTTATGAGGAAATAGGCCTTGCAACTAAATGTTGACTAATGTGCTTTGAGCTGTAAAGCTGGGTCAGAAGGCCACATTCATACTGAGGAATGCATAAGTGGACCTGTTCCATTGCCTAATGCATCAGGTCTTTGAACTTGGACGTAAGCCACATTTTATAAGCCCAAGTAAGCTTATTTTATGTAAAAATTCCATTCTATTATTTGCTACCATTTATTAAGTTATGATTTAACAGTCAGGAATGCTTTGGGCTGTAATGTCTATGCCTGGGTAAGAATTTAATGGGGAACAACAGCCTCTCCCCAGAAATCAGCATGTTTGTGGCAGGTAGAATGAAAAAAAAAATCTTAAGTAGAAGGTAAATTTGATGAGGACATCTCAAAATGGGAGGCTCAAGCACTGAGTCCTAGCCCCAAAGGAGACCTTCTGATAAAGCCCATCTTGAATACTTTGCTTAATTTCATCTTAGTTTTACTAAAACCGGTACTCTATAACAAGGGTGTTCAAGCCCATAAGAATTTGTTTGAAACTATTTAAACTAAGGTGAAAAGTTCAACCAAGCGGAATTTCATATTTTTATAAACTATGGGATTAGCATCGATTAAAGAACAGGTGTAAAAGAATCGCATGACTGAGTATCCAAGGACTCAGCCACCTTGACATGTTTATGACAGGTTTAATGATCCATTCAGTCACCAGACATTAACTGAGTACCTGTCAGGTGACCGGCATCCAGTGACAGGAAGTTGTATTTTGCTGTTAGACGTGTCAGGCTCAGTGTGTGGAGCAATCCTACTCTAAGGTGCTTGAGTGGCTCCTCCCGCAAGGCCTTTCCTCTTCTAGAATATCTGCATCCCCGGAAACATCTCTCCTAAGGACAGAAGGTGACTGATGCCACCCACATTCTTCTTATATTATACCATCTTGTCTGAAATCCAGTCACCTAAATCACTGTTTATAAAGTTCTGCAACTTAAAGACCAGGTAATTACAAAACAATGAACCTTATGAGCGCCTGAAACACACAGAGGAGTGTTTATCTTCATGGCAGACAGCCTTGATATCTATGAGACCAACAACAAAATGGTAGCCAGGAGAGCAGCTTCAGCTATTGTGAACACTCTGCTAAAGTCTGTGTTGTAACCACAAATTAGAACCTTAAGAGAAGGCAAATCTGGGTTGGACACTACTGGGAAAAACTATGTTTTGTTATGCAAGAACCAATTACATTCAAACTGAGAGGAAGGAAGGGTTTGACAAGTTAGCCTCCCTTCTGTAAGCACTTCAGTGTCTCAGATTAGCTTGAACTCCAAGCTGCCTGCTTCTGATGTGGGCAGCCATTCCACACCTCTCACAGAGTTTCACTGCCATTTGCACTTTACCTTTTAATATGAGGATATAGAGTAAAAGATATTAACAGGGGTTTTGTTGGGACCTGAATAGTATTGGTCATGGGAGACGAGATTTATGGTTAGGGGTCAGTGCTTAATATTAGATGATGATTAACAGAGTCACCTGTGTAGCTTCTCTCTCTCTCTCTCTCTTTCTCTCTCTCTCTCTCTCTCTCTCTCTCTATATATATATATATTATATATGTATATGTGAGTATCCTGTCCCAAACTTCAGACACACCAGAAAAGGGCATTGGATCCCATTACAGATGGTTGTGAACCACCATGTGGTTGCTGGGAATTCAACTCAGGACCTCCTAAAGAGCAGTCAGTTCTCTTAACTACTGAGCCATCTTTCCAGCCTGTAGCTTTTCTTTTTAGAGGAAGTGTGTGTGTGTGTGTGTGTGTGTGTGTGTGTAAGAGAGAGAAAGAGACAGAGACAGAGAGAGACAGAGACAGAGACAGAGAGACACAGAGAGAGATGGCCATTTAATGCCTAGAATTTCAGGATCCTTTCTTGTATTAATCGGTTAGTCCCTGGTGATATTAGGAATCCAATGTCAGCCAGGCAGTGGCGGCACACACCTTTAATCCCAGCACTTGGGAGCAGAGGCAGGCAGATTTCTGAGTTTGAGGCCAGCCTGGTCTACAGAGTGAGTTCTAGGACAGCTAGGGCCAAAAAAAAAAAAAAAAAAAAAAAAAAAAAAAAAAAAAAGGAATCTAATGTGAGAATGAAAAGGAATCCAATGTGAGAATGTCAGGCAGCCACTTTTGCGGGGTGAACTTTCTTTCTCCTTTTGTTAGAACTTTCTTATATCTTCAGCACCAAGGATAGTATAACTAGGCTGATGGCTTATAAAACAAAAACAAATATTTATTTTATTTATTTATTTTTTGAAATGAATATTTTCATTTTTAAAAGATTTATTTATTTTATTTGTGATAGTACACTGTCGCTATCTTCAGACACACTAGAAGAGGGCATCAGATTCCATTATAGATAGATGGTTGTGAGCCACCATGTGGTTGCTGGGAATTGAACTCAGTACTTCTGGAAGAGCAGTCAGTGCTCTTTCTTAACCGCTGAGCCATCTCTCCAGCCTGCAAATATTTATTTTAAACAGAAGATTTAACATAAAAAAGAAAACCAAAACCAAAACAAAACAAAAAACAAAAGGAGAGATGGCTCTGTGGTTAGGAGCATTACTGCTCTTGCAGAGGATTCTGATTCAATTCCAATGCCTACATGGTGATTCACAACTTTCTGTATCTTCAGTTCCAGGGGATCCCACATCCTCTTCTGATCTTATTGGGCACCAGGCACACACATGGAATTCATACCTAACATGCAGGCAAATAATACACATAAATCTTTTAAAATAGTATGTTGAATTAGCATTTTTCCCAAATACTAACTCATATGGCCAATCTTGTTCCACCTGTACCCCAGCCTTCTGCCCTGCTCCCATGAAATACTCTTGAGCAGATCCTAGATGTCTTAGCTTTATGTAAATATTTCTGAAAGATATTCTTATAAAGGTACAACCTATACCTGATTATCCTTTGCATTTCAACCATGTAGAAGATATGTGAAAGATTTTACATACATCCATATGAAAGTTTTTATTTTTGGGGAGGCAAATAATTTCCCTTTGAAGAAAGTGTCATGTTGTCCATGCTTGAAAACAAGATCTTAGGAGATGCGGTGTACTTACTGTAGTTAAAACTACATACACTAAATCATTGGTGGAGCTTGACTTCAAACTTGCAGATTTTGACCTAGCTTAATGAACTTGGGACCTCTAAAGTTTTTGTTTTAAACTTTTGGAAAGAAAGGCGTGGAGAGGGATTATTTTCTCCATCAGGCTGAGGCATGTTAAAACTTGCGTCCTTTCTTCCTGAGTGTACAAATTGGTAAGATTACCACCCTGGGCTTTGTGAACAGGCCGAGAAGGGTCGCGTTTCGGGTCACGCCTGCTCTTGGCAGGCGGTCCAGGCCGGCTGGCTCCCTTGTGACCTGAGTGCCTGAGTCTTGCAGGCGACACTGGGCGTTCCCTCCCTTTCCGGCCTTGGATAGTTTTGTTTTGGATCTTACTTCCCACTCAAGGAAAGGCTCCCTGTTGACCAAAGGTTTCCCAGTCTCCCTGGGGTGGCCACCGGCCAAGTTTCCCTAGTCCCAGTCCGCCAGGACCTAGGTCTGTAGGAGATCCTCGAAGGCCCGGGCGCTGGACGCGAGTGGGCGGGGCTCTACTGGCTCCGCCCCCGGCCCTGCGGGTTGCTGAGCTCCCGCCAGCACCCGAGGCTCGCGGAGACTAAGCTCTGTACCATTCCCAAGCGAGCGCTCGGACCCGGACAAGCCGCGCGCACGCGCACTCGGGGCGCGACGTCCAGGCGCTCGTCCCGCGGCGGCGGCGGCCGCTAGGTGGCGCATGCGCCCTGGAGGGCGCGGGCGGTCTCTGGGAAGAAGGCGGCGGCGGCGAGAGGCGGGGGCGCCGTGGGGGCCGGTCCGTGTTTACACAGCGGCGGGCGGGTGCGGACGCGGAACCCGGCGCAGCGGCGGCACGATGGTCATGGCGCATTTCGTGGAGAATTTCTGGGTGAGCGGAAGGTGTTGGGGACGCCGCGGGCTTCAGCTTCTCCTCGCGGCCTGCGTGCGCGGCGGGCGGCGGCTCCTCTGGCGGCCGAGCGAGAGTCCACGGCCCGGGGTTGCCCGGCCGAGCTCCCGCGGGCCATGGCTCTCCGGCCACGGCCACCGCGTCCTCCGGGTCGGTAACTGCTCGGGGCGCCCGGGCTGGCAGCGCTGCCCGGGAGCCGCGGCGGGGACTCCGAGGGCCGGCGGCGCCGGGCGGGGACAAAGCGCCGACGGGGCGTGCGTGGCGTCGGGCGCGCGGAGCCGGGCACCCGGCGGGTCTGCTTCCCGCGGCGCAGGCCCGGGGCCCCGCGCAGAGTCCGGGCACGGCCGGACGGGCTCGGCACTTCCTCTCGGCCGCGCGGCTGGGCTGGTGGGGCTGCGCCCGGGACTTTGCCTCCAGGCCTGCTCACAAAGCCTGTGGAAGTTGGATTTCGTGGACCTTCCTCGTTCTCCCCTCACCCCTGTGTTCTCGCCGAGTGCTTTCGTGCAGTTACTGTTAGCCGATAATGGCAAGTACGCTTCAGCCACGCACAGGAAAGTTACATGTTCACTCAGGTATCTTGGCCGAACTTGGTTTTCATGGCCCAACAGTTGCAAACACGGCACTTTGATTTTCGGTAAGGTGTAGAAGTGTTGAAAGGAGTCAGCTTTTCACGCCAGCCACTGCTATCTGAGATTCTTAATTCCGTCTCAAGCACGGGCTTGCTCAATAATACAATCAGTTCATGGTTATTTGTTTTGAATGTTAACTCGTTTTCCACAAACATCTGTACTCCGTGGTGTTTTTAAAGAGCGGTTTTATTGAGGTTCTCTTTCCATGTATACAGTGCATGCATTTAAAGTGTATATTGTGAAGAGTTCCTCATTGTTGCGTGCAAACATCACCACAGTCAATTTTAGAACAATTTCATAACCTCAGAATGAATCCCTTGCCCGTTAGCAGTCATTCCCAGTTTGCCCCTTGCCTCTCAGCCCCAAGGGAACGGACCTCTCTGCTTCTACAGTTTTGTGTTTTCTGGACCTAGCATTTAAATTGGACTCTGATGACTGGCCTGTTTCACTTATAATATTTTCAAAGGTAATCCATGAGATAATACATATTAGTATCTCATTCTTTTTTATGATCAAATAATATTCCATTCCATTTTTTACTTATCTATTCATTGGTGATGGATATTTGGTACGCATCGTAACTACTCTTTTATTATGAGTAATGCTGCAATGAACCCTTTTCTACATGTTTGCAGAGCATGTGTTTTTCTTTGGAGAATGGAATTTACTAGATCATGTGGTTAACTCTATATTTGCACATGGTTAGCCAAAGGGCCAAGAAGCAGACAGATGTATTACCAGTTCAGTCAACTGCTAGACTGTTCCTCAGAGTGGTTACAGCATTGCAACATGCTCAGTAGTGGCTCAGAGTATATACTCACTAACACTTGGCTATCTTTTGTTATTATGAAGGTGGACATGAAGTAGCATCTTGTGCTTTTGATTTGGATTTTTCTATGGCTAATGGTGTCGAACAATTTTTTTTTTGCCCATTTAGGTATTTTTCTTTGGAAAACTGTGTAGACCCATTGTCAGTTGTAAAATTTGATTGTTTTTATTGCCTTTTTGTTATTGAAATATTTTTATAGTCTGGATACTCTCCCTACCTTCCAAGACTTGTGCTTCCACACTATTTAAAGGCAGTTTCCTGGCCTTCTGATCCTCCTGTCTCTTCCTATGTACTGCTGGGAATACAGGTGTGTGCCATTTCTATTAGCATTTCTTGGATGCACTTTTTTTTTCTTTTGAGATAGGGTCTGCTTACATAGCCCTGGCAGTCCTAGAACTCACTGTGTAGACCAGGTTGGTCTTAACTCAGATTGCCTGCTTCTGCTTTTCAGGCATACCATGCCAGACCTTTAGATACATACATCCATCTACTTACCTACCCTTCTTTTCTTCTTTCTTCCTTCCTTCCTTCCTGCAACATACAAACTTTATTTAATAAAAGTACAACAGGCACTTGTATTAAGAAGAAAAAAACTACAAGAAAATTTGTATTCAACAGCTTAAAAGAATGTACTTGCAATTGTATTTAACTGAACATTTGTTGATAAGACTTTAGCTCATGCACAGGTATGGATGAAAGATTTGTACATTTTTCAAGTATTCACTGAATATTACCTTATATACATATATACATTAAATTTGAAAAAGATTAGATTGCCCCAGCTATACTTAAATTTGTGTGTGTGTTGGAAAGGGTGTCTAAAGGGAATATGTAGTTTTGGCTCCTGCATCGTGTACTGAATCCATTCTAGACTCTGTTGGATACCAAGGCTCTTCCACTCCTGTTCAGACATCAGATGAAGTTTTCGTACTTGTTTAGAGAATTTTCTGTGTAACATGACTACTGCCAGAACTCATAGCACTTGCCTGAGTGCCATCACCGAGGAGAAAACAGGAGCAGGAAACCTTTAGGAGCTCCATGACCACCCAGTGGGCATCACAAGGGCTTCAAAGTAGATGTGTAGATACATGGTGTGGAGATAACAGCTCTAAGACTGCCTTTTTTTGGCAATGTCTTTTGAAGTCCAGTTTGTAATTGGGTGAAATCTTGAAGTCCAGCTCCCCACTCTTCTGTCATCTCTACTTTTGTTATCCTAAGAGGCTTGTGCTAACCTAATGTACTTCTGTTTTCTTAGAAGACTTCATAGTTTTAGTTCATCTGCTTCCTTCTGTCATCTGAACATAATCCTGTGTGTCAAAGAGGAGGTACAGCTTCTTTCTTTGCAAGTACATGTCTTTGTGCCAGTTTCTTTCTTTTTTGTTTTTGTTTTTTTGTTTTCCAAGACAGGGTTTCTCTGCGTAGCCTTGGCTGTCCTAGAACTCACTGTAGACAGGCTGGCCTCGAACTCAGAAATCCGCCTGCCTCTGCCTCCCAAGTGCTGGGATTAAAGGTGTGTGCCACCACTACCCGGCCAGTTTCTTTTTTTTAAAGGGTCTTTCCTCATTGGTTTTTGGTGACACTTTTTTCAGATATCACTTGACCACGAATATATGAATTTATTTTTGGATTTTCAATTTTATTCCATTACCTTATTTTATGTCAGCAGCTACTATACTGTTTAATGCAGGTTTGTATAATGAATCAGGAAGCAGGAAATATACAAGTTCTATGAGTTTTTTCTTTTTTCCTAAAAAAGATTTTGGTTATCTGGGGGTCCCTTTTATTTCCATATGAATTTGAGGATTACTCCATACACTTTAGACTTAGGTGGAAACTTAGAACACTGTTACAAAGACTGCCTAAGGGTTGGTGTTCTTAGGCCAGGTGCTAATAGTAAAGCTGGTTAATACTTCTGTCTGGAAAGTCTGATCTCCAGAACTTGTGTAGTAGGAGAAAGACTTCTGCAGTTGCCCTGTTAGTCTTGGCTAATAGACACTCCCACCTGTCTGATAAATAAACACATGTAATTACAAAAGAAAAGCTCTTTTTTGCATATTTTGGACATGCTAATATTTTTAAGTTTATTAAAAATTTCAAAATTTTTTTCCTGTTTAATAGTTAGTTGTTCTGTCAGTTGAACATAAAGTGTAGACTTGCTTTTACCTATTTCATATGTGTTTTTTCTACATATTTTTCATGCCTCTTGTTTGATTGAATTAATAGAGGGACAAGAATAATTTGAATATCTAAAATCTAATTTATGTTTCAGTCTTTGCCTTCATTTCCACTACTAGGAACAAATAGGAAATTAGGTTAGTGCTGGGCAGTGGAGGCGCACGCCTTTAATTCTAGCACTTGGGAGGCAGAGGCAGGCGGATTTCTGAGTTTGAGGCCAGCTTGGTCTACATAGCCAGGGCTACACAGAGAAACTCTGTCTCAAAAAAAAAAAAAAAAAAAGGAAAATAGGTTAAAAATAAGTTGTGAATTATATTCCCCAGTCTGGAATTGGGGCTCTAAGTTAGAGCATGAAAGACTCTCAGAAGAGGCCAAAAGGAGCAGGAGAGCCTAGGAACTATATAACTAAGCAAGCAGCTTATAAGGGGCTCAGAGTTTCTGCCTTGAACATCTTACAGTTTTACATAATTCAGGGTCATTTATAAAGTAATTTTGTAGAGTTGAGAATTGAATATTTATTTCCTCCAGTTTTTACAGTGGCAAGAAAATAAAGCTTGTCAAAGTTCAAAACATATTGTACGTGATAAATAGATGCACATAAATTTTGTTAGTTCAAAAAAAAAAAAAACTGGTCATGGTGAGGTAGTGGAAAACGTTGAAGTTTAAGTCTAACCAAACAAACCTATGAATGGTGTTCTTAATGTTTATAAAGACAGACCTTTTTATTGTGGCATTTTGATAGAGGAAAGCTTGAATCATTGAAACACAGTTCAAGCTCTTTTGAAAGCAGCACATCCTCCCTTTTTCTTTATAGTTTTTCCTAAGTGAAACTGCTAAATTAAAAATTCCTTAATACTGTACTTTAAAGAAAAAAACATGTTCAAGACTTCCTACATAACAGATGTTTTGTTGCTGATAAGTCTGTTGCCCTAAAGCTTAGTGCTATTGATAATCAAGCTGAAATACTTTTTCCTGTTAATCCACACCATTACTCTTAATATGTAAAAACAAATGTTAGCTCTTCAACAGATTACATAACTTTAAAAGGGTATTGTCCAGGATTTTATTGTCTCTTATCCTGAATCTTGCTTAGAGAAAGAGTTAAGTACTAGTTTATAATATTGAGATTATCTATAAGAACATTGCACTGTAAATAATTAAAATGACTTAATGTATACCTAGTTTGTTCATCAGTAAAAACATAAAAGGAAGTAATTTTATAGATAATAATTAAAAGAAAAATAAGCATGACAGGCTTGTATTTAATACTTTATGAATATTATTTTACATAGTAAACCTAATCCATATAACATATACCACGTGTTCCTTAGTGTATGTCACATTATGATAAACTGAAGTTTTGAGTTAGGTAACTTTCTCCAGAGGGTGTCTCAGTCAACACATCAAAAATTAACAAACACATGACTAGGTATTTTGATTCTGAAGCCTTTCCTTTTTAATCTTCCTGTTTAGCCTGCAAATAGTCTCATTTCATTTACTGCTTTGTTGGTGTCATCATATTTTAGTCTTAAGTTGAAGCACTTGATTATCCAGTTTGACTGTAGTTATATGGATAAATCTAGGAGGATTAAAATGCTTTTAGAAACTCTGTATTATTCTGTCAATAGGACTTTGGAGTGTAAAACATTTTTTGTCAATTTTAAATCTGGTATTTTAGATGAGAGATTAATAATACATTTTGGTTGGTTTTGTTTGTTTTAAATTCAAGTGGAAAATTTAAAACTGTATCTTTAGAAAAGTATTTGATATGACCGGAAACAAAATAGAAGCGTAATTTTATTAGTTTAAAGTTCTAAATAGTATTTGATATGACCAGAAACAAAATAGAAGCTTAATATTGTTAGTTTAAAGTTCTAAATAGGGCTGAAGAGATGGCTCAGAGGTCTGCTCTTCCAGAGGTCCTGAGTTCAATTCCCAGCAACCACATGGTGGCCCACAACCATCTGTAACAGGATCTGATGTCCTCTTCTGGTGTGTCTGAATACAGCTACAGTGTACTCATGTACATTAAATAAATAATAATTTAAAAAGTTATAACTATTGTAATTTGGTATTCTTACTTAGAATATGATCCCATCAGATGGTGTACTACATTTAAATATGTGTATACATATGTGGACATAGATGTAGAAATATTTACTATATGCTAACAGACTTGTAAATTGTTTTATATCTATTGATACTCCAAAGGTATAAAAAAAGACTAAAATATAAAATCTCCCCTTTTCTTTGTCTAGATCTCCCTAAAGGCAGTTACTTATCTCTTTTTAGCATTGGAAAGAACCTGTATATATACAAGCATAAGCATTCACAAAGTGAAATGTATTAAGGTATAACTGTAAAAGTAGTTAGCCATACCCAAGTTGTTTTTATTGCAACAAACAGAATATCCAGCTATAGATTCAATTAAGTTAGTTCAATTAAGTCAGCTACTGTTCTATTAAGTAAGTTACTTGATTAGAAGACATTCTAAAGTGTAGTTTATGTTGTCTTTTTTAAAAAATATTTTAAAATTTTTTCTTGTTTTTTTTGAGACAGTATTTTTCTGTGTAGGCCTGGCTGTTCTGGAACTTGCTCTGTAGTTGGCTTCAAACTCAGAGATCCATCTGCCTCTGCCTCCCAAGGGTTGGGAGTAAAGGCATGATATCCTCAGACTTGGGTTTTGAGGTTTTGTATTTCAGTATTGTCTATTTAAAGCTTTACAATGTAGTTATAAACTGGTAGGTATTTTTATCAAACACATGTAGTTTCTGTGTTACAGTCCAGTGATGGCATCCCTTGCTTTAGATCCTTTGCTTTTTGTCTATTGCTTCTCTTTTTATTTATATTTATTTTATTATTTATATTTATTTTTTATTTTTTAGATTTATTTTATTTATTTTATGTGTATAGGTACACTGTAGCTGTACAGATGGCTGTGAGCCATCATGTGTGTGGCTGCTGTTGAACTCAGGACCTCTGCCGGCCCTGCTCACTCTGCCCTGCTCTCTCCGGTCCTGCTCGCTCCTGCGCAATTTACTGTAGCTGTCTTCAGACACACCAGAAGAGGGTACCTCATCTCATTAAGGGTGGTTGTGAGCCGCCATGTGGTTGCTGGGATCTGAACTCAGGACCTTTGGAAGAGCCGTCAGTGCTCTTACCCGCTGAGCCATTTTGCCAGCCCTTTATTTTATTTTTGAGGCAGTTTCTCTGTGTAGCCTTCGCTGTCCTAGAACTTGCTTTGTAGTCCACACTGGCCTTGAACACAAGAGATCTGTCTGCCTCTGCCTCCCCAGTACTGGCATTAAAGTTGTGTGCCACTACTGCCTTGCTTGTTGATTATAAATCTACATGATGATATTATTTTGTTTGATAATGGTTAACTAAAAGAATATTCTTATTTTGACTGGAAAAATGGCTTGAAAAACAGTGTGAATTAAAAAAACCCAACAAAAATCTCAAGCTAAATAATACATTCTTAAATATGAAGACCTGTTGAAGCCCAGTGAAATGTTAGACTCAAAATAATTTTATATTTTTCTTCATAGATAAAAATAGATGTTCAAAATATAAAAGATAGTGTTTATATTACTACAAATATAACTTATTTGTTGTATGTGTGGCAAAGTACTTGATATTTATAAGTTCAGAGTTTATTAGAAATTACTTCAACTTGATTTGAAGTTCCTCTTTCCTATTTTTTTGGTAAGCTGTTGAAAACTTAGATTTCTGATCCTGTGGTACTTGCTTATAGTATTGCTTTCATATCCAACATACATATTTCATTCAAGAAAATTAAAAACTTAAGCCATAAATATGGAAGTTGTTCAATTTAGTTTATTGGTTGTTATTTTACAGATTAAATGGGCATTTTCTTGGTATTTCCTTTGTTATGATTTGATAATATAGAACTTACAGGCTTAAATAGTACAAAGACTTTAAAGAATTTTATATTTTTATGATTATTTTAATCCCATCAGCTGGAGATAAAACAATAGCCTGTTTCTTTTCTTAAATCTTTATTTAAGGAAATAAAAATGTTGGGGTTGGAGATATGGCGCAACAGTTAAGAGCACTGGCTGTTCTTTTTGAGGACTGAGGTTCAATTCCTAGCCCCTACATGGCATCTCTTAACTCTCTAACTCCAGTTCCAGGGAACTTAACACCCTCACACAGACATACATGCAGACAAAACACCAGTGCACAGAAAATAAAAATATAGCATTTAAAAAGCTTTCTGCTTTTTTTCAAGTTTATTGAAAATTTGAATAGGAATTACAGAATATTTTATGATGTCCAAAGCTTATGTTGTTAATAGTATGCTGTTTTGACACAGAAGTCAGGATTTAAGCCGGGCGGTGGTGGTGCACGCCTTATAATCCCAGCACTTGGGAGGCAGAGGCAGGTGGATTTCTGAGTTCGAGGCCAGCCAGTCTACAGAGTGAGTTCCAGGACAGCCAGGGCTATAGAGAGAAACCCTGTCTCGAAAAAACAAACAAACAAAAAAAGAAGTCAGGATTTAATCTTTCCTTCCTTCCTTCCTTCTTTCCTTCTATTCATCTATTTATTCATGCATCTATGGCAAGGTTTCATTATAGTTCTGGCTATTTTAGTATGTAGACTAGGTTAGCCTTGAACTCACAGAGATCTATCCATCTCGCTACACCTTCCAGTGCTGGAATTAAAGGTGTACATCATCATTCTGAGCTAGTTATTTTAAAGCAAAAACATAACTAAATAAAAAAACTCATAAATTAAATCAAGAATCTCTTGATATATATAATGTGGTTTTATAATTATTTTAAAAGGTCCATGTTATATTTCCTAAATTATGGTGTGTGTTTCTTAAAGTTTCAGATTAATCTCATTGATTATACACTTTTGCATGTTTATAGAATGAGTATGTGTAGTAAACTATAAATATTATTAAAGGTATGGAATTGCTTTGAAAGTATGTAGTCATTTAACAATTTTTAGCTTAAAGAAAAATAGTTTACCAGAACATAAGAATTATATAATAATTAATGAAGGATCAATTATTGTATTTTCATAATTTTAATGCCTGTTTTTATTTATCCTTTGAATTTCAGGGGGAAAAAAATAATGGCTTTGATGTTCTGTATCATAATATGAAACATGGACAGATATCAACTAAAGAACTAGCAGATTTTGTAAGAGAAAGGTATGTGTTTTTATAAGTGGTTTAGGAACTTACCAATTTAAATTTAAGAATATAAATAATTGCAAAAATTTTAGTTGGATTTAAATAATCAAGGTTCACTTTTTAAAAACATAGTATAGTTTTATTTTAAAGCAGTGTTTTACAAACTTTTCATCTCTACACCTGATAAAATGGTTCACAGTGGCATTGTTGAAGCCCTGGTTTGCAAATGACTGCTTTGTAATATCTGTACATTTTACATTGACTGTATTAGCAAAATAATGTAAAGAATTTCAGAAGATGAAACATTTGCCATTTCTTTTGTTGTTGTTATTGTTAGTTTTTCCCCAGACTGGGTTTCTCAGTGTAGCCCTGGCTGTCTCTGCCCCCCGCCCCCATAACTAAAGTGTGATTTAGCTCAGGCTGCCCTCGAATTCTCTATACAGCTAAAGATGACCTTGATCTTTCTGCTTTAGCCATCTCAGTGCTGGGACTACAGTCATTTGCCACCACATCTGCTCATTTATGCTACTTCTTAGAGCTATTTTGTGACTAGCTCTACTTCATTGTGTATTTGTTGTTGTTTTGTTGTATGAATACATTAAAAAATCTTTTTTATAGGGACTTTTGGCCTTTAAATGTGCCCTATTTGTTCATATTTTCTTTGACTGACATAGCTGTCTCATGTTTTCTTAGTACCAAATATTTGCTTGCATTCTGAAGATATGGTTGCAAATAGACATCTTTCATGGAGCTTGTAGGAAGGGAGATATATACGATATACAGGAATTGGGACATAAATGATTTTACATGGGACTAGTTCTTCTGGCTTCCACCTTTCATGTGGAGAGGGAATCTCACATGAAATTGGAGCCCTGGGTAAAGGCTGCCCTTCCTGGCTTTTGCATCAGCATAAGCAGGAATAAAGGAAGGAGGGCACAATATTTCTGACATCTCCTGAACTTTCCTCTTACCCAAGTACTTCACTGCTGTCACACTCTGCCTTGAAGTCTCTATTTATGTCAGTCACAGGGAGTCTAGTAATTGTGGGGTGATTTCTTTTTTTTTTGTTTTTGTTTTTGTTTCTGTTTTTGTCTTTGTTTTTTGTTTTTTCAAGACAGAGTTTCTCTGTGTAGGCCTGGCTGTCCTGGAACTTGCTTTGTAGACTAGGCTGGATTCAGAATCACAGAGATCCACCTGCCTCTGCCTCCAAGCGGTGGGATTAAAGGTGCATGCCACTGTTCTTACTAGAATAGAAGTACTCAATGATGGTATTTTATTTTATTTTATTTTATTTAGTGTGCTCTGGTTCCCATGTTTATTAAATCATTTGGCATTGAGTAAGCCCTCAGTAAAGGATGAATTTGCAATTTAATCATCTTGATTTGTTTGTATTTTTACTTGAATGTCAGCATTTGTTATTAACTGGTTTATTTTTGTTGATTCTTGTTCTAGAATTCATACTCTGTGTTATAGTTAGAGGGTTTTTTTTGTTTGTTTCTTTGTTTCTCATTTTTATTTTTTGAGCTACAGAATAGCTTGTTGGTTTCTTGTTTAAATTATTTCATAGGTTTTCTGTTTCTGTTAAGATAAGCCTGCATTGTCCTAGCTTCCACCCAGTTCCTTCTTATTTCCATCCTGAGATACCAGTCGTGAGCAGGCTTCCTTCACTGTAAGCATCGTTGTATTTGCTTGTTCTTTCTACATTAGTTAATGCTTCTTTGTTTTTCAGAATTTTGCATTACCCTTCCTGGTCTCTGACTAGGGTTAAAAATCACCTATCGTGATCTCTTGTAGTGTTGTAACATCTTTTAATTCCTCATTTGAGTTTGTTTCTGTGGTTTTGTTGTACTTACGAGACAGTGTCCTGCTGTACCTCAGCACTTAGCCGTGTGTTACTGTCTGATGTGTGTACTATTTTATTGTCTTCACTGAGTAAAGCTCACAGTGGCATGGTCGGTTGCTTTGTTGTGTCATCTTTTTTGTTTAGTTTAGTTTTTTTTTTTTTTTTTTTTGGTCTATCTTTTGCACTTATTCTCCAGTAGAGCTATAATTTGTCAAACTCAGTATCATCTTAGTTTGTTTTCCTGTATTTTTCTTTTCTTTGTTGTCTGCTTTTGGGCCTTTTTGAAAGTCTTTCTTCTTTGGTTTAGAAGTAATGCCTGCACTTTACTTTTCAGCTTGTGATTATCCTAGGTCTTAGAATACAAGTTCCTTGTCCTATTAATATTGACTGTTGCTTGCTACTTTTACTGTTTCCTGAAGAAGTGCAGACCTCAGAACATCACTTCCTCCTGGCTTGTTTGGAGGTCAGAGGACAACTTGCAGGACTGGCTGTCCTTCTGCATCCTGTGGGTCTGAGAGATCACACTCAGGTTGTTAGCCTTCACTAAGCCATCTTATCAGCCCCTTTCTTTAAAAAAACTTTTTTTTCCCTTGAGTCCATATCTTGGCATATAAACTCTGTCCTGGTCCTATGTGGCCTAGGCTGGCTTTGAGTTCATGTCATCCTTCTTCTCAAGTGTTAGGATTGAGGACATTTGCTATAACACCTGCCCAATTTTTCACTTTTCAAAAACCTCATTGTGGAAATACACAATTATCATTTTTGTTGTGTTTTTTTTTTTTTTTTTACTATTTTAAAAATTATTTAATGTTTATGGGTGTTTTGTCTGCTTTTACATCTGCATCACATGCATATTGGTACCTGAGGAGGCTCTAGAAGAGGGCATTGCATCCCCTAGCTTTGTAATTACAGATAGATGACTGTAAGCTGTCTGGGTGTTGGGAATCAAAACTGGGCCCTAGAAGGGCAGCCAGTTATTACTTTTTTAATTTATTCATTCCTTTCTCATATATTACATCCATACCTCAGTTTCCCCTCCCTTTACACCTCCCAGGTCTTCTCCCCCCCTCCCCCGCAAACTCTCCTCCTCCCCCGCAAACTCCCCTTCTCCCCAGATCCACTCCTCCTTTGTTTCCCTTTAGAAAAGAGCAATCCTTCTAGGATATCAACCAAAAAAGGCAGAACAAGTAAGACTAGACATAGTGGTCTGGAGAGATGGCTCAGCTGTTAAGAGCACTGACTGCTCTTCTGAAGGTCCCAAGTTCAAATCCCAGCAACCACATGGTGACTCACAACCGTCTATAATAAGATCTGATGCCCTCTTCTGGCATGTCTAAAGATACTTACAGTCAGTCAGTGTACTTAGATATAATAATAAGTAAAAAAAATGGTTTTTGTTTTTGTTTTTGTTTTTTTAGAAAAAAAAAAAGACTAGACACAGAACCTCATATCAAGGCTGGATGAGATAACCCAGTAGGAGGAAAAGGATCCCAAGAGTAGACATGAGAGTTAGAGGCAATCCCCTACTCCCACTGTTAGAAGTCCCACAAGAACACTAAGCTTTAAAAGCATACAACATATGTAAAGAACCTAGCTTAGACCAAAAGAGGGCGGCAGACCCTTTGAACTGGAGTTAGAGATGGTTGTGAACCATTATGTGGTGCTGGGAATTATATTGAGATCCTCTGGAAGAGCAACAGTGTTCTTTTTTTTTTTTTTTTTTTGGTTTTTCGAGACAGGGTTTCTCTGTATAGCCCTGGCTGTCCTGGAGCTCACTCTGTAGACCAGGCTGGCCTCAAACTCAGAAATCCGCCTGCCTCTGTCTCCCAAGCACTGGGATTAAAGGTGTGCACCACTACCGCGAGGCCTGTATTTACTTTTTAAAGATGATCAAAGTACTACTTATAACATTATTTAAAAATATAGATAAAACTAAAAAACAAAAAAACTTTTTTGTTGTTGTTATTGTCTGTTTGTTTGAGGTATTGTCTTGCTGTGTCTCCCAAGCTGACTTTAATTTATGATCTGGCTTGGCCTACTGAAGAGATAAGATTATAGGTATTTGCTCTCATACATGGCACATAAATGAGTAAAAGAGCAGAGGAAAATCGCAGGGCTACCAGGGTTGTTTCTGTCAGTATTTTCTGGGCTGTTGGGTTTTGTTTTTGTTTGTTTGTTTGTTTGTTTGTTTTGTTTTGTTTTGTGACTAGGAAGTATTTGAAGACAAGTATAGAAATTTGGAGTTGAGGTGATGCAGATGCCTAAGTATAGTTAGGCTGGGAGAGTTGGATGTTAGTGCAAGAGCAGTGTAGAACCCATCAAAATAAATGGATGGGGATGGCTGTAGACTATTCCACTATTAAAGTTAGTGCACAGTTAAGAAGGGCTAGAGAGCTTTAAGATCAAGAATTGACAAATGGGACCTCATAAAGTTGCAAAGCTTCTGTAAGGCAAAAGACAC
>NW_022196914.1:59433252-59443972 GCF_008632895.1 Mastomys coucha | reverse complement strand
AAAAAAAAAGGGGGGCTAGAGAGCTGGGCAGTGGTGGCGCATGCCTTTAATCCCAGCACTTGGAAGGCAGAGGCGGGAGGCACAGGGAAGGCGGATCTACACAGATTTCAAGACAGAGTTTCTTTGTGTGGCCCTGGTTGTCCTGGAACTCACTCTGTAGACCAGGCTGGCCTTGAACTCAGAAATCCGCCTGCCTCCGCCTCCCAAGTGCTGGGATTAAAGGCATGCATCATCATCGTCCAGCCTTGTTTTTAATTTTGAATTTAATTTTTTTAGCCTAAAATTTTCATGTTGTTAGTAGTTAGAGAAATGTTTTCTAGTGTAATGTTTTAGATCTATTTGTAAATAAACTCTGAAGTTCAGGATCTCACAATTGCTGGTGACTCATATTTAATTTTGTACAAATGATTGTCATAAGGCTCATTATTGCAAAACTTTTAATTACATCTTTATTTTATGTGCATGGGGGTGTACATGTGTCAAGTTGGAGGTTAGAGGATATCATGTGGGATTTAATTTTCTCCTTCTACCATGTGAGTTCCAGGGATTAAATTCAGCTTTTTAGGTTTGTAGCAGATATATTTACAACTGAGACATCTTACCAGTTCTAGTTCATTATTTTAAATACACTTCACAGTGTTGGATAGCAATAAACTGTTGACTACACTGAGTACTCATCCTAGAGCTCAGGCTGGAATCAATAAACTTAACTGTATACTGGCCTTAAATTTGCAATTTTCCTGCCTCAGCGCCCCCAGTGCAGGGATTATAGATGTGTTACCGTGCTTAGCCTTACTGGTTTTGTTGTTGTTGCAGTAATCATTTTATTAGTTATTATTGTTAATTTCTTGGTGTGCCTAACTTAAAAATTAAAATTTTATCATAGATATATGTATAGGGCAAGAGTATTTCTTGTATATGTAGATTTATTATTCATACTTGCCATTGCTATGAGAAAATAATTTAGAAAACAATGTAAGAAAGGATTTATTTGGCTCACAGTTTGAAAGGTGATCATTCATTTATGCTACACTGACCCTGAAGCCAGGGCAGCTGTCACAGCAGTGAGAGAATCTAGTAGGGGTTGCTTACCTTATGATTGCCAGGAAGCACAAAGCAAGCTAAGAAGGGACTGGGATTGAGGTTTACCTCCTCAGGATACATAATGCCTCCAAGTAGGTCCAGTCACTTTATTTTCACCACCGTCCAGTAATGTCTCCAGATTATAAATCCACCCAAGGATTAATCCATTATTTAGGGCAGAGGCCTCATGACCTCATATATTCTCAGTGATTGGGTTAACGAGCTGGAGATCAAACCTTTAACATAGGAACATTTTGGGGACACTACGTATCCAAACCATGACAATAGCCCTTAACACTGTCCAAGATTTTAGACATCCACTGGGGCCCCCTGCTGGTTTTTTAACCAGGCATGCTCTTATTTTTGCATTTTTAATTAAGGTTTTGTAACTTTGTTGTGTTTGGATCACTAAACAATAGATATTAAAATGTAGCAATTTAATTTTACAGAGCTACAATAGAAGAGACATACTCCAGATCAATGACAAAACTAGCGAAATCTGCAAGCAATTATTCACAACTTGGGTGAGTTAATTTCTAGCTGTTTTTCAAAATTTATTAAGGCAAAGTTCTTGAGACTGTTGGGTTTCTGCTAAGAGTCTGAAAGTTTGTAAATATGATATTCAGCGATGTATCACTTAGTGTTAGTATATTTTCAAAGTCTGTTAAAGTGGAAATTTAGGAGTTCTTTGGAAAGTCAGTTGTGTTGGATGGTGTTTTGCTGGGGCAAACATGTAAAGGAATGTTTCACTGAAATAGACACAATTGAAAGGATGTTTTGCTAATGCAGACATGTGAAGGAACATTTAGCTGAGGTGGACACAGGTGGAAGGATGTTTCACTAAGGCAGATTCCTGAAGGAATGTTTCACTGAAGCAGACTCAGATAAAAAGATGTTTGGCTAAAGCCAACTTGTAAAAGGACGAATGATGAAGGATTGATTCTTCGCTAATGACACACAAGAATTGGTCCACTTTGCATTGCCTAGTTGAGCTCCATTTGTCCTGATTCCATAGAGAAAGATGCACCAAACAACTTCTGGTGGTGTTCTGGCAGCTTTTTGCCACTTCTGAGGAAGGACTCAGGCCAGTTGGCAGACTGGTATCAACTGATACAGACTCACATGGATCTTTGCTAAGACAGACTCATTTTGAGGCAAGACCCATGGAAGACACGTGATGTTTGAAGGGAGTGTAAATAGGCCTCCATGGACTGAGAGAGGCTTGCTTGTAGAGCAACACTTCTTGGCCTCTAGCCTTAGCTAATCTTTGCTTTGTTGAGAGAGGCACAACCAAGAACTTCTCCTGGTGTTCCTGGTGGTCCTGGTACCTCCTGCTGACTTGTGCTGATTCAGCTGAGGCCTGACTGTCTCTGCTTGGTCATGCCACCACTGCTGATTCTTGTTTACTCTCCTGGCTCTACCGAACTAGACTGCTGGTATATTCATGAAGTATTTGCAAGTGGATAGAGCTGCCATTGCTGAATCCTGTGAACTGAGCTGTTGATTTCCTGACAGTGCAAATGGGATTTGCTCCAAAGAACAATTTCTAAACAGGTCCACTTACCCCAAATCCTAAAAACCTTTCTTTTTTTTCTCACTACATCTGGTGAGTGATGGGCTAGAAGGGAGGTTAAAGCGTTTAAGAACCATATTAAAAAAAAAAACATATTAAAAGTAGGTTGAGAAAAAAATCTAAAGCTACAGTGTGTTGTTAGGCAGTTGTCATTATTAAATAGCATAGAGTATATTTACAAAAAACTAAAATAATATCTGCGAGAACGCTCAGTGATAAGGTTATGATAAGCAGTTGATGTCTATTGTTGCATATATGATTAGTCATTGAACAAAATGTCACTATGAGCATGTGACTGACTGTATTGAGTACTTATTGAAAATGTTTGTTTTATACATATAAATATATTCCTGGTAGGAAATGTCATTGTAGTTACTAAATCAGTCAGTACAAAGATAATGAAGTTCTTTCTTTCTTGAAAAAAATTTGAAGTTAAAATATAATCACATTTTCTCCCTTCCCTTTCCTCCATCCAACCCTTCCTACCTATACCTTCCCTTGTTTTCTCTTAGATTCATACCTCTAGTTTTTTAAATGTCATTACATAGATTTATATGTTTATGTATGTACAAACATATAAATACAACCTCCTCAGTACTTATAATATTGTATATGATTTCAGGGCTGACCATTTGGAATTGGATAACTACTTGAGGAGCTCTTCCATGGGAGAGACTATTTCTCCTACTCTTACCATGTTTTGGCTGGGTGTCATTCTTTATCTAGAATTAAGGCTTCATGAAACTTATTTTTCAATGTAATCATTTAGTATTGCTAGGTTTTGAGATTGCAGTTAAATATGTGTAAAGTACTCTTCTAATTTTCTGAAAGTTCATTTAAATTTTGTAGCACTTTAGCAGTGATCTTTAAACACTCATTGAAATGATCTAAAATGGTAATACATGACCTGTAATCCCAGCATAAGGTGAGACCCCATCTTAAGATTAAATTTGGCCATGTGCTGTGTGCTCACTGGAGAACCTGCAGGCATGGGCAGGAAGGCTTCAGGCTGCCCTGCCCTTTGCACCTAGGACTGTTGAGACTGGTCATTGGTTGGTAGCTATTTTTATTTTTACCGCCATTAGTTTTCCAGTTCTTTTCTTTACCTTTCTCTATTTGTTTTAGGTTCATTCTTATTTTGTTATGTCTCTTCTCAGAATTTTGACATCCTTTTTCTAAAGGCTGCATGTTAATATCTTCTAAACATAGTTTCTTTTTTTCCAGACGCAGTAGGAGAGTCAGAAAATAATAATGAAAGCTGACTTAACTATGTGACTTTCACTTTATTTAGAAAAATCTACTGTAATTTTTAGTTTTTTGATGGATAAAGGAAGAAATACAGGTTGACTTGACTCGTGATTTCTGATAACATTCTGGTGTTTGGAATATGTGTTTCTTACATATAAGATGCACGTTAATTTTTTGTAGGTTTATTTAATTTTATATGCATTTTATATGCATGCATTTTCTTACATGCCTAGATGTGTACCATGTATGTGCTTGGTGTTCATGGAGGTCAGAAGAGAGCATTGGATCTCCTGAAACTATAGTAGAACTGTTGTAAGCCACCACATGGGTGCTGGGAATGGAACCCAGGTCCTCTGCAAGAGTACCAAGTACTCTAAACCACTGAGCCATCTTTCCAGCCTTCCATATTATATTTTTATTCATCTCTTAAGAGCATAGAGATTTTAAACATTGTTTTTTATTGTTGTATATTTTGTCAAGAAGTTTAATTTTGTGTTCCTAATTTGCACTTAGGTATATTTTGAATTTCTCAGTTGCCTATTAATATAATGTGTATTCCTTGCCCAGAAAAAAGTTGTACATGTCACAAGAATTTAATAGTGAGTGCAGGGTTAAAAGTGTGCTCCAGCATACATGTGTGTGTATAAGTGTAAATAAGTGTGAACAAATGTACATGTGTATACATAGTAACATGTAGAAAAGAGGACAAGAAAGGCTAAGTATTAGGGGATGACACAGCACCAAATGCAAACACTGAGCATGAATTATAAAGAGAATATAAAGCTAATAGTTTTTCTAGTTTAACTGTCATGAATTTTTTAGACTTAGTGTGGATAAGTCCATAAAAACATATTCAGTAGTGAAGGTATAAAATTCAGTGTGAAGCTGGACAGCTTCTATTCCAGTTGGCTTCTCTAACTATACTTTTCACTGAGTTGTGTGTGGGTTTGTGTGTGATTTACATTTCTTTAATTTGAAACTTTCTTATAATTAAGTTTAAAATAAAAAAAATATATATTTTAATTTGTGGAACTAGAGAGATGGATCAGTGGTTTAGAGCATTTGCTGCACTTTAGAGGACCCAGGTTCAATTCTTAGCATCCACATCATGGCTCACAAACATCTGTAACTCCAGTTCCAGGAGATTCAGTAATTTCTAGCCTTCTTGGGCACCCAGACACTCACACTTGGTATGCAGGCATACATGCAGGCAAAGCATCCATATACATAAAATAAAAATTAGAATTTTTTCTTATGTGGGTAACAAGGTAGGGCAGAGGGTGCTTTGTGGACTCAGTTCTCTCCTTTCTACCTTTACATGGGTTCCAGAGACTGAACTCAGGCTATTGAGTTTACATACCAAACACCTTTACTTGCTAAGCCATCTCGGTGGTCTCAAGAAACCTATTTATAGAGAAATCTCCCCCCCCCCCGAGAAATCTTATATTGAATACCCTTTTCAGTGTAAAGAATCCATTGGTAATGGTACACTCTCTTATCTGCCTTGTGATTTCTTGACTAGGGTATTTCAGGAAGTGAAGTTCATGTATTTTTGGGTATTTTTTTCCTCTTGAAAATTTCTAACCATTGTCAGATTTAGTGCTGATTAAATTTCAAATAAGATAAAATCTACTCAGAACAGTCCTAGTCTAAAGAGTCTAACCTTATCAAGCTTCTGCCATTTGTTTTTTCTATTCATAGCTTTATTGTACATACTTTTAAAAGTGTGTACTTGAACACAGCATTAATTATTCTTAGAACATTCTACATTAACCAGCCTGATTTAAACTAACCATAGAAATTTAGTATTACCCAAGGAATGTTTGAGACTGTTGATTATTTTAAGTCTTCTACTAGTGAGAAAAAGTGGCAGGAAAATATGTCGCATATTCCATACACTGTGGTTGATAGGTGAATTTGCTAATATATTGTTTAAGTACATAGGTACAATACAAAGCTCAGATAAAGATTTTAGATTGCTGCTGTTAAATAATTTGTGTATAATTGTTGAAAGCATAAAGAAATTGTGTAAAAATTGATTTTTGCTTATTTAAATTCAGAAGAGAAGGTTTTATTTTTGTTATCTGATTATTGTGATGCTGGGAATGAAACCCGGGATCTCTTACATGTGAGGCAAGTCCTCAGTCATTGAGCTATGTCTCCAACCTCAGAAAAACTTTAGTTTGATGGAGCGTCTTTACTGGGAAACTAGTAGTTTGAACGTTAACTTATAATACTAATTCATCATACAAAGGTTTGTGATGTGTCTGAATACACTTAAATGGCATGAACTGTGAAGACCTGTGACATAAAATTAACTAAGTTTTGTGTTCCTATAGTTCAAAGATACAAATAATTGAGCAAGAACAAACACACAAAAACTGTAGGTCATTATTTTAATTTCATCTTTTTCCCTCAAAAAATTGCTGAATCGAGTTCAACTTAGAACTTTAAACTTTACTTTTTCTTTCTTTTTTATTGGCTCTTTTTTCTTTTAATAAATTACTCCCATATTGTGCTTTTCCCTTAGAACATTTGCACCAGTGTGGGATGTGTTCAAAACATCTACAGAGAAATTAGCAAATTGTCATTTGGATCTTGTTAGAAAATTACAGGAATTAATAAAGGAGGTTCAGAAGTATGGAGAGGAGCAAGTAAAGTCTCATAAAAAGGTAACTTTCTTTCTGTTGAAGGATTGTGTGGTTACATGGTAAGTGCTTCATAGTTCATTTTATTGAACCATTTCTTATCAAACAGACTAAAGAAGAAGTTGCAGGGACTCTGGAAGCAGTCCAAGCCATTCAGAATATAACTCAGGCTCTCCAGAAATCTAAGGAAAATTACAATGCCAAATGTGTAGAACAGGAACGTCTGAAAAAGGAAGGAGCTACACAAAGAGAAATAGAAAAGGTAATTATAATAAAATATCTCTAAAACTTCCAGAGTACTTTTTTAAATACAATTTTTTAAAAAAATTATTTATTTATTTTATGTGTATGAGTACACTGTAGCTGTACAGATGGCCGTGAGCCATCATGTGGCTGCTGGGAATTGAACTCAGGCAGCTTGATCTTCATGTGGGTCCCGAACAGCTGGAACAGGGACTGCCCCAGGAGTTGTTGCCTGTATGTGGGATTATGTTCTACTAGCTGGGCTGCCTTATCTGCTCACTGGGAGAGGATGCGCCTGGCCTCACATAGATTTGATGTGCCAAGGTTGGGGAATTCCTAAGGGATTAAGTAGAAGAGGAAGATAATAATAAAAGAAAAGGTTTAAAAGAAAAAAAAAGAACCTGGCTCACTGCTGAAAACTGTGTAAGTGAAACAAAGGTCCTAGGACTGTGGTCTAGGTCCAAAGACTGGGGAGATTGGGATCTTAGAAGCATGAACTATAGATATATAAGCCTGTCCCACAGCCAGTCATGATTCTTTTGGACATACATTCTCTAATATTCTAAAAGGAACGTAACTTAAAACCGTCCTTTAAAGACATACTTTAAATTTGATCTTGGAGAACCAGCAGTAGATAAGCTGAAAGCTAGATGGTTGGGTGTGAATGAGAAAGCTTAGGGCATGTGGATTGGGATCCTGTGACTGTTCTTTACTTTCACAGCCAGGGAAAGAAAGAGAGGGAAAACCCAAAAACCTCCTATTTGGAATGAATAACACATGTAAAAGATCTAATGTTGAGACAGGTCACTAATGCAGTTAGTAACTGGAATAAGAATTCTTGGGTGAAATTTAAATTTAAAAAGCATCAACAAAAAGAAATGTTTGGCCGGGCAGTGGTGGTGCATGCCTTTAATCCCAGCACTTGGGAGGCAGAGGCAGACGGATTTCTGAGTTCGAGGCCAGCCTGGTCTACAGAGTGAGTTCCAGGAGAGCCAGGGCTACACAGAGAAACCCCGTCTCGAAAGACAAACAAAAAAGAATGTTTGTGTTAGGTTATACAAAGAAATAAGTGAATATAAAATTATACTAGAGAGGATTAGGAAATTAATGGAGACAGGATGAAACAAGATTTACTGGATAAAACCCAGCTAATTTGAAAAAATGGAAATGAAAAGAATACAATTTTTTTTTTTTTTTTTAAAGCAACAGAGTTGAAGAAGTTATAGTTAAAGAAGGAATTTGGAAGCTAGGCTACTTTGAATACTAGTACTCTTTATCCAAAACTCTTGGACTCAGAACCTTTTCAGATTATTGGATCTTTTCAGGTTGGGGATATTAATTAATTATCAATAACAATATTATTTTGAGACAGTTTCACTCTGTGACCCTGGCTGACCTAGAACTCTATGTAGACCAGCCTGGTCTTGAACTTGAGATCCACTTGCCTATGCCTCCCAATGCTGGTATTAATGCTATGTACCAGTATCCCTGACTGGATTTGGAGTGTGGAATATGTAGAATAGGGTAATAATAGGACCTAGGTATTTATGAAAATAAATTATTTTGTTTATACTTTAAGCATAAGTATTAAAGATAATTTCCCAAAACATTTTACTTTTTTGCATCTAAAGTCCCGCTGGATTTTTCTTCTTAGGTCAGAGGTTCTTTGCTTGTGTTAAAAGACCTTACTCAGAACATATTACAGAGAAATAAATTCATCCTCATTCATTTAATGCAAATTTCTAAGGGAATTAAAAAAAAATCCAGGTAATGATATACAGCTACTGCTTAGAGAATCAGTAATTCACACTGAAGTCACAATTGAGGAAACTCAGTAGTCTTTAGTTTGAAATTAAGCATACTAAATAAATGCAGACTTAATACCAGAGAAAAAGAAAATGTTAAAAGCTAGGAGGCATTTTCCCCCACATCTCTGAAATCGGAATACATATTCTGTTAATGATTTTTGTGTAGTTGCTGTTGGTAACATGACATTTATGATGACGCTTGTAAACTTAATTGTATGATTGGATAGCTGCATGTTAACCCAGGCTAGCCTCAAACCAACTGTGTAGTCAAGGATGATCTTGAACTCTTGATCGTCCTGTGTTCCTGCCTCTGCTTCTTGAGTACTGGGACTTACACTTCTGTACCACCACACCAGTTTGTACAATGCTGGGCATTGAATCTAGGGCTTCACATGTGCTAGGCAAGAACTCTACTACCTGAGCCAACCTTCACCAGTTTAGTATTTTTCCTTCTAAGTAAAGGCCTGAGTAGCAAAACTTTAGAACCTATGTGAAGAAGATGAAATGATGCTCCAGGAAGCGTACTTCCATCTCTTAAATACCCATCTGATGTAAGGACTAATATTGAGACATAATTACTGTGGTGGTGTGAATATGCTTGGCCCAGGGAGTGGCACTCTTAGGAGGTGTGGGTAGGTGTGGAGGTGGTTGAAGGAAGTGTGTCACTTGTGGGGGTGGGCTTTGAGATCCTCCTAGCCATGTGGGAGCCAGTTTTCTTTTAGCCTTTGGAACAGGATATAGAACTCTTCAGCTTCTCCTATACCATGCATGCTGGATGCTGCCATGCATCTCCCCTTGATGATAATGGACTGAATCTCTGGATCTATAAGCCAGCCCCTATGAAATGTTCTTATAAGAGTTGCCTTGGGGCTGGAGAGATGGCTCAGTGGTTAAGAGCACTGACTGCTCTTCCGAAGGTCCTGAGTTCAAATCCCAGCAACCACATGGTGGCTCACAACCATCCGTAATGAGATCTGATGCCCTCTTCTGGGGTATCTGAAGACAGCTACAGTGTACTTATATATAATAAATAAATAACTCTAAAAAAAAAAGAGTTGCCTTGGTCATGGTGTCTGTTCACAGCAGTAAAACCATAACTAAGATAGTTATCTAGTACTGATCTTCTGTGTGCAGTAATGTTCCTCCAAAACAGTTGATTTTATTACTATTGACTTATAGTAGTGATGTCAGTATTGTTATTGTGAGAAGTTATCACTGTAGTCTATAAGAGCATATATGTTCCTTGAAAAATTATTGAATTTCCAGTTTCTTAATATAATAAAAACAAATTTACAAAGTTTGTTTTTGCTTCATGATTTAGAATAGATTATTGCCTTAATGAGTGATTTGCTTAATCACCCCCCCACACATACTACAAATAAAAATAAAACTCTTTTTTTAAAGGCAGAAAAGCATGTAATGTGTGTTTAGTATAATTTTTATTGAATTTTAGAGAATACAAGATTGTCTGTTTAAATGTTTTATGAGTAAAATATATTTTGAGCATATTTTCCTCTACTCAAATCCTCCCAGATCTTATCTTCCTACTCATATAACTTTGTCCTCTCTCCTTACCCCTCTTTCTCTTTCTCTCTCTCTGTAAAAAAAAAAAGAAAGAAAATTAAACATAAAACCAGTAAGACAATGTCCAAATGAAACAGAAAACCCACAAAACAAAGCAGGGAGTTTGTTTTTGTTGGACACCTACTTTTGGGCGTAGATACTGCCATGGGGGCTTGATAATCCCCAGTGACATTCTTATCAGAGAAAACTGATTCTTCCCTTTGCCAACAGGTATCAATTACAAGTAGTTTCTTGCTTAAGAGTGGGACCTGATGTCCAAATCCCTTCTTAATTTTGGGACCCTGTCTGGGTCATGTTCTTTAGGGATGGACAACTCAGTACAAATCAGTGCTTACACATGCCTTTATATAACAACAAAATTGAATAATGTATATTTTTTATGTTGTTCCTTGTTAGAAACATAAAAGTAGCTCTTAACAGTTATTTACACTTGGGAGGCAGAGGCAGGCGGATTTTGAGGCCAGCCTGGTCTACAGAGTGAGTTCTAGGACAGCTGGGGCTACAGAGAGAAACCCTGTCTCGAAAACACCAGA
>NW_022196914.1:59415579-59433055 GCF_008632895.1 Mastomys coucha | reverse complement strand
AAAAAAAAAAAAAAAAAAAAAAAAAAAAAACCAGTTATTTACAAATTTGTCTATATGCCAGATCTTATCATAAGTATTAATTTTTTTTTCAGTTAGAAGATAATATCCTGGAGTCAGTCCTCTCCTTTATGTGAGTTTCAGAGTTACCAAGTGTGGCAGCAAGCATCTTTACTTGCTGAAACCATGATCATCTTACTAGCTCCCAAGCACTTTATCTGATTGTATTTGGGTAACTATTGAAGTCTTAAAAAATATCTTGTAGCTGGGTAGTGGAGGCACATGCCTATAATCTCAGCACTTGGGAGGCAGAGGCAGGTAGATTTCTGAGTTTGAGACCAGCCTGGTCTACAGAGTGAGTTCCAGGACAGCCAGGGATATACAGAGAAACCCTGTATCGAAAAACAAAAAACAAAAAACAAAAACAAACAAATTCTTGTATTTTTGTTTTAGGAGTAAGAGAGCACTGTAAAACTCAAAGATAATGTGTCAGAGGGAAGTAAATGGTAGATCCAGAATTTTAATTATTTTTCTTCTGGCTCCAGGCCAGTTTCATTTACAGTACATGGTGAAATGGCATCCTACATGTACTTTATTTAAGAAGGTGGGAAAGGAGCTGGAGAGATGACTGTGAGTTAGAGTCTTAGTACCCATGTCAAGCAGTTTAGAATTAACTCCAGTTTCAGGGGGTCTGATACCTTCTTCTGGCCTCCCTCACACACATGTGATAGACACACACACACCACAAATAAAAATAAAACTCTCTCTTTTTTTAAAGGCAGAAAAGCATGTGATGTGTGTTTAGTATAATTTTTATTGAATTTTAGAGAATACAAGATTGTCTGTTTAAAGGCCATGTGTGTCTGTTGCCAATCTTAACCCACAGCAAAGCTAATTTTTCTGTTTCCAGTTCTTGTCCTGGAAATACAGCTAAAGGTAATTATATATTGGCCCTATACAGTTGTGTTGTTAGAAAACTTTCACTTGACTCATAGCATTCCTTTAGACCACTTGGAAGTACTTCTAGCTATCTAGACTAATTACTTGATATGTCCCCCACACCATAGTTTGATGAAACTTACTTTGTCCTTGCCAAGGGTAGGTTTACCTAGCATATCCTACTATTCGTTGCTCATCAGACTGTCATTAAGAATGGGGAGATACTTGTATATTGACACCCTATAGCTTGCCCTTCACTTTCGAACTCTTATTTTACAACCCTTCTTCTTATGTCCAAATTGATCAACCTTTAGACAGTAGGCATTTTTTTTTTCTTTGCCACCCTCAAGGCTGTCCTGCTACTCTCAGACACTGCCTTGGCTTGGTGCCTTGGCATGGTGCTTCTATTGCCCACATACCACTGTCTCTAGCACTGAGAACTTTGTAGCTGTGTGTCTAGTACAAAGCTTTGTAGAATCTTTTCTCCAGACTGTGTCTCACTCAAGGTTTATATTGATTTCTGTGGCTTTGTTACTTTCTGATTTCTCTTTATATGTTGGTTATTTTACAAAGTCCTTGAAGAAAAGATGTCTTATATAATTTCATGTTCCTCTCATTATATCTCCTATTATCATTAGGTAACTGATAAAATTAAAACTATATTATTACCATAGTGGGTTTTTGTAAAAGAGTTCCTGAGAAATGAATTAAAATTTAAAAATGAATTTATTAGTTTACTAGAACATCCTAGAAACTGAGAACTATCACAGCAAGCCAGTATTTTTAATTTTGAGTTTGGTGTGTAGACTTTTTTTGTTATTGTTTTGATTTTTCTGGGTTTTGTTTTTTGTTTTTTTTGAGACAGAGTTTCTCTGTATAGCTTTGGCTGTCCTGGAACTTAATCTGTATATAGACAAAATTGGCCTTGAATTCAGAAATCCTGCCTTAGCCTCCAGAGTGCTGAGATTAAAGGCATGTGCTGCCATCACCTGGCTAGTTTATAAACTTTAATTAGACATTAAATAGAATATGTGTGCATTAATGGAAGAGGAAGAAGACCTACTACCATTGTAGAGAAGTGTGTAGGGTGCCTTTTGATTGGTGTACTTTTTACATTGCTTCTTTGCTAGTTTCTCACAGCTGTTACTTATGCTTATAGAATCTTGCTCGGGGCTATAAAGTGGGCATGTTTGAATTTTTTGAGCATTCCATTAGAAAGAAGAGTCCATGTTTGATTCCTGAGTTATTGTCTGCCCATTTTAAAAAAAAGTGATTAAAACAGGCATTAAAGGATTAAAGTTTGTGTATCAAAACAGCTCTTAAATGTATTTTTAATTTGTTCTTCATGTTACCTTACATTAAGAAAGAAAAATGGTTAACCTCAGTTTAATATGCTTTTGGGTGGAGGGCTAGAAAGCCCCAGGTGGTCTTGCAAGGGACCCAGGTCTGATTCCCAGCACTTACATTGTGACTCACAGCCATCTGTAACTCTGGTGTCAAGAGATTTGATGCCTTCTGCTCTCACAGAGCACTAGGTATGCATGTTGTTCACAGACAGACATATATGAAGGCAAACACTAATATATAATACATCTTTTAAAAATGTTTTTGTTTTGTTACAGGCAGCTGTTAAGTCTAAGAAAGCTACAGATACTTACAAACTTTATGTGGAAAAGTATGCATTGACAAAAGCTGATTTTGAGCAGAAAATGACAGAAACAGCCCAGGTTGGTATTTTTAAGGCTTTAAATTGAAGACAGGATGCCTATATTTGTGGACATTGGTTAAATAAAAGAATTTTTGTTTAATTTTCTTAGTATTAGAAAAATTTAAGTGAGCTCTTTGACTATTGTGATAATTTATATTGGCATCTTGTTTGGGAGATTGAGGCCAACATGGCAGAGTGCTAGTGCTTCTTATACCAGTTAGCTCTCATATCACTGTGACCAAACAGCTGAGAGAGGGCTGCATTTTCCTTGGCTCATGGTTTAGTTGGTCACAATAGAGAGGACAGAGAAGACGAGGCTACTTCCTTACACTTTAGTGGATTGGGAAGCAGAGGGTCAGTCTGGAAGTAGAGCTAGCCTAGACTCTCCACCCCTGTCCCTGTCCTCTACAACTGCCAGCTGGGCACATTTGTCCACAGGATTCCATGATGTCCCAAAACAGTTAACCAGCTGGGGACCAAGTGTTCAAACATAGGAGGAGCCTGTGATGGCCATTTCATATTCTGACTATAACAGCTATATACGAGTTTACTCAAATAAGAGCTGTTTATAATTGAGGAAAATGAAGACCTTGGTAGATGGTGAAGACAATACTGGTTGTCAGACTTGAGTCTTGATTTTATGATTTCTGTATAAGAAGAAAACTGGAAGATAGTCAGTGCTGAAGATACAACAGTAAACAAAACAGTGAAAAAGCCCTGTTCTCAAATATTTGTGGATGAAGGTAGACAATGAAAATGTGCTCTTTTAACTTGGGATGAATGATACTTTTAATTTGGTGTTCTTTCAGTCCTAGTTGAAAGCCTATTTTAAGGTGGGTGCACTTGATGAGTTCTACCTAATAACACTTCTACTCTCACTCTTGTCTTCTTATGTTCTTAGCACCTAGCACCATTTAAGGTATCAGGAATTTCATATCATTTAATAGATAGCAGAGGACCCTGCAGATCACAGTGGCTTACCATCTCCACTGCTTGTTTTTCATGGTATGCTGCAGCTCTGGGCCCGAGGTTAATGATGGAACATTTTAGTCATCATTTCTAAGGGGCTGCACTATGGTGAAATACACTGCTTCACTCCTGTTGTGTTTTGTGTCTTTCCCACGTGTAAATTAGATGAAGACAAGGCTCAGATACTTTGTTTTTTCTTATTTTCTCACCAGTTAAGATAGTTTCTCTTTTTTGGGGGGCATATACTAGATGTGAAAGAAGTCTTGATAATTCTAAAACTTTGCTAATTCCTTTTTCTTTCTCCTCACTTGAGGAAATGAAAGACTTCCATCTCATAACCCAAAAGGTGTATTTGTTTGTACGTATGCATGGTTGTAGGCACACACATCTATGTTTATCTATTATGCTAAAGGTACTGTGGTAGATGGAGGCATATTCAGTTGACGGTACAGAGGATGGTGGCAGACATGAAATACATGCATATAATAACAAGTTTTTGGGCTGGCGAGATGGCTCAGCGGGTAAGAACACTGACTGTTCTTCCGAAGGTCCTGAGTTCGGATCCCAGAAACCACATGGTGGCTCACAACCACCAGTAATGAGATCTGACGCCCTCTTCTGGTGCGTCTGAAGACAGCTACAGTGTATTACACTGGAGCGAGCTGGATGGAGTGAGTGGGGCTGTCCGGAGTTCAGTTCCCAGCAGCCCCATGATGGGTCACAGCCATCTGTACAGCTACAGTGTACTCATACACATAAAATAAATAAATAAATAAATAAATAAATTAAAAAAAAAACAAAAAACAAAACAAAACAAAAAAAACCCAAGTTTTTATGAGTGCTATAAAGGGGAGGACTAAGCTTCTAGGAGAGAGAATAGTAAGAGTAACCTAGAATTTAAACCAGGAGTTTGGGAGACTTGTTTTGGAGGTATGGTATTTCGATCTGAGAGTTGGGACAGGCAAGTAAAGGCACTTGCCGCCTAACATCCAGAGTTCAACGCCCAGAGCCCATTTGGTAAAACAAGGGAATCTGTTCCTGCAAGTTCTCATCTGACCTCCACATGAGCCATGGCACACCCCTCTCCCCAATACAGCAGACAAATGTAAAACATAAAAGTAAAGAAATAAAATGGAGACTTGAAACATGAGTAGAATGTAGGACAAAAGAATCCTAGGCTTTGGGGCCAGGAGCATGAAATCCAGAAGTATAAACTATAAAATAAATGGATGCTGTATTCTACAAAGAAACAATGTAAAACTGAGAGGAGTAAAAAGGAAGGAGTTAAAAGAAACGAGGTTAAGAAATTGGGTGAAGACTAGGATATACAAAGGATTAATTGTTCTCTAAGAGCAGTTGGCAGCTTGGTAGCCACCTAAATTTTGTTGTAACATGATTGGATCTGTATTTTAAAAGTTAGCTTTGGCAGTTATGTGAAGAATTTTATTATTCTAGCCCCAGAAGAGATGAGTAGTCCAGTTTGGAAGTCAGCATAATAGTCAGGTGATAAGGATGATGGGAGTCTTGTGGTTCATTTTGGAGGAGAGCTGCAAATGTTGTAGATGTCTAAGGGATTAGGGAGGGAGAGATGCTCAGGGAGCTGAGATCACTTTCAAATTTTGACTTGTCAAATTCATGGAGAGGCTTCATGAAGTACTTAGTTGGCGTGTGGTGAGCAGGTCATTCTGAGGTAGACAACATGTTGACCCTGAGGTGGCAGGTATAGTTATAGCACTAGATGCAGTGTTCCAGTCTTATAGCCATAGTTTTGGATCCTCATAGTTTTGTAAATCCAAATTTGTTTTTATCATAAGTCTTTCAACAGCAAAGTTTGATCTGAATCTGCATGAAGCTGTTTATGATTTTAGCTTAGACTGGATGTACATGCTTTTGCAACAAATATTGATAAGCACAAGATTATACCGGTAATAGTATAAAATATGCTATATTCTTATAGTACCATTGTATTTATTAAAAAAAAAAAAGGAATTCTAAAATGTACCTGGCCTCAAAGATTTTGGGTAAGAAATTGTAATTTTAGCCTTTATAAAATAGTGTGAGTTCACAAAGCCATGATGACTTCATGTTTGTTTTGCATAGGGTCATTGAGAACTTGATAGAGGAAGAGAAGCTAAAACCCAAGTAAAAGCTAGAGAAAAAGAAAAGTAGGATGTGTATGCCAGCAAAGCCACTGATAATGATTGCAGAAAGGTCCCATCAGTTGTGTTATATGGAAAAATGATGCTTCCACAAGAAGGCTTTACTTCTGTTAAATGAGATTTCTAAAATAGTGATATTTCTCTTGCAAAGAAGGTTGTTACGGGGGCTGGAGAGATGATGGCTCAGCAGTTAAAAGCACTGACTGCTCTTTCAGAGGTCCCGAGTTCAATTCCCAGCAACCAAATGGTGGCTCACAATTTTGTCTGAGGACAGCTACAGTATATAAATACAAATAAATCTTTAAAAAAAAAAGAAGTCTTTTATGGACTAGAGCAAATGCTGTTTTGTCTTCTAAATCATTAAGAACATGTATTTATTATAAAATAGTTACTATTGAATGGTTAATTTTTCATTTCTCCTGATTAAAATACCTCCAGTTAATTATTTAAGTTAGTATAGGAACTAAAATCTGCTGTTCAGTATTTTTTATTGTATTGATGTTACTTGATATTTTTTAAATTAAATAAATATTTTATGAGAGTTTTACCTGCATAGACCAGAAGAGGGCATCAAGACCCCCTGGAACTAGAGTTATAGGCAGTTATGAGTTACCATGTAAGCATTGAGAATTGAATATAGGTCTTCTGGAATAGTAGCCAGTGCTCTTATCCACTGAGCCATCTCTCTACCCCCTAAATTTTTTAAAATTTTGTTTGTGTGTAGGGCACAGAACAGCTGATGGAATGGAATGTCTCCTGCCACTTTGTGGGATTCACGGTCCAACTCAGACCTGTAATTTATGAACACACACACACACACACACACACACACACACACACACACGCATACACACACACACCTCAGACCTATAATTTTATGAACTCACACACACACCTCAGACCTGTAATTTTATGAACTTACACGCACGCGCACACAAACACACACACCCCCACACACACATACCTCAGACCTGTAATTTTATGAACACACACACACACCTCAGACCTGTAATTTTATGAACTTACATGCACATGCGCGCGCGCGCGCGCACACACACGCACACACACACACACACACATACACACCCCTCAGACCTGTAATTTTATGAACTCACACACATGTGCGTATTATTTGTTTGGTTTGTATTTGTTTTTTAGATTCTGTTAGGCCAAGCTGGCCTCCAACTTGTGATCTTGCCTCAGTCTCTTAAGTGCTGGAATTATAGGCTGGTATGGCCATGCCTCATTTTGATGTTACATTTTTTCTCCCCTGAAAATCTGGGTTTCACTATATAGCCCTAGCTCACTAGGAACTCACTATTTAGTCCAGGCTACCATTTAACTCACAGAAATTCATCTGCCTTTGCCACCCTAGTGCTAGGATTAATGGTATATACCAACACATCACATACCATTTGTTGGATACCATATGAAAATTTTTAAATGCTAATATTTTAAAAGCATTCATTATCTTGTTCTGTTTTCTCATTGCATTTTAATAGCATTTTAATTACTTACTGTGCCATTTGCAGATGAACATTTATTTGCTTGAACAGATGTGAGCTATACTACTTGTAGAGAGATATGTTTAATAATTCTTGCTAGTATGTATATTTCCTCTTACATTTTTCTGTGTCTTTCTCTTTTTGATAGCTCATGTTGAGTGTACTTACACACAAGGAAACACACTGCCTAGTATTGTTTTTATTTTTTCTCAAGATTTATTTTTTAAATTATGTAATATATGCTCATAGAGGCCAGAAGAGGGCATTGGATCCCCTGGAGCCGGAGTTATAGGCAGTTTTAACTGCCGAACCACCTGTTGAATCCCTGTGTATCCCAAGCTGGCCTCAAACTCACGACCTTCTTTAGCCTTCCAGCTGTAAGCTGCTACATACCACTAAAGCATATTCCATTATTTCTTTCCTTTTTTTCACTTTTGAAGAAACCTCTGTTATATATGAATGTATGTTTGGTGAGTGTGTGTCGTGGGTGTGGGTATGTCTCAAGCCAGAAGAGAGTTTTAGATCCTCTGAAGTAGTAGTCACTAATTTTGAGTAATTTTAACATTAGTTAGCAATGAGCTTTTTCTATCCTGAAAGAAAACCTCACAATCTCAGAATTGTTTAACTCTGTTGCTTGCCTGTGGATCCTGTTCCCCTAATTAGACTGCCTTGTCTGGTCTCAGTGGGAGAGAATGTACCTAGTCCTTTAGCGACTTGAGGTGCCAGTGTTGGTTGGTACCCGGGGGAACCTCCCCCCTCTAAGAGGGGAAGGGGAAGGGTCATTTGAGGACTGGACTGAGAAGAGAGGAGGGACTGTGATTGGGATGTAAAATGAATAAATAAACTTATAGTTAAAAGGTTAAAAACCAAAGGGAACTGTATCTGAATTACACATTGAGTTAAATGTGGAGTCATGCTTCAGGATATTTCTGATTGGGGTCCAGGAGAGATGGCTGAGTGTGTAAGAGAACTGGCTGCTTTTCAGAGGACCTGGGTTCAAGTCTCAGTACCCACAACATGTCAGCTTTCAACTTTCTGTAACTCCTGTTTCAGGGGATCCGACATCTCTTTTGGCCTCTTCAGGCACAGCAGGCACATGGTGCACAGATACACAAGCAAGCAAAATACTCAGACACAAATAATAAGAAGATACTTCTGAGTAGTTCAAAGCATACTTTACTTGGTAAAGCTGTTTCAAAAAGGAATGAAAACATACTTTCCTTGGAAGTAGGGAGTCATCCATATGAAATTAATTATATGAGAAGCCCTCACTATATTTGGTTATATTTGTTTATGATAAAATATTTTGTTAATTTGTGACATTTAAGCTAAGGCCCTATTCTTTTTAAAATATTTTTTATTAGATGTATTTATTTTATTGTAAGTATTTTGCCTGCATGTATGTATGTGTACCATGTGCGTGGTGCCTGCAGAGGTCAAAAGGAGGAACAGATCTCCTGGAGTTAGGGATGATTATGAACCATCATGTGTGTGCTGGGAACTGAATCCTAGTCTACTGCAAGATGATCTAGTGCTCTTGTAGAGCATCCTCTCAGTCAGTGCTGAGCCATCCCTCCAGCCCCTGGGCCATTTCTTCTATTATGAACTTAGAAGAATCGTCCTCCTATAGGATGTTCCTCAAGTCTCTCTCCTTTAAAGGTTTTTTGTTTTTTTTTTTAAAGTATAGAACATAGTTTATTCAGGGCATGTGAAGGGGAGTTAAGAGGTTAGTAGAAGCGGGGGGGGGGGGGGGGGGGGGGGGGGGGGGGGGGGAGGGAGCTGCCCACCATAAGCATGTGGAGCAAGGAGGAAGAGAATGGGGAAGGACGAGGGGATAGAGCAGGAGCAAGAAGAGAAGAGCAAGTGAGCAAGAGTAAAGGTTTGCTTTTATTTATGTGTGTACATTGTTGTCTGCTGAGATAAGCATCTCAGATCCTCTGGAACTAGAGTTACAGGCTGTTATAAGCCATCTGACTTGGGTGCTGGAAACTGAACTTGGGCCTTCTGCAAAAGCTGTATGTGCTCTTCAGCACTGAATCATCTCTAGCCTGGATGTTCTTTAAAAAGATAGTTCAGGACTTTGAAATAGATGTTATTAGCTTGGTCAGGATTAATCACTTAGTCATCCTCATCAGTAAGATTGATAGAAATTTGGGAATTGTTAGTACAATTCTAATATAGTTTTGCCTTTATTGATATATTTTTAACTGATTCACATAAACTAGATAATCTGTATTAATGATTTTTTTTTTTTTTTTAGTTTTTTGAGACAGGGTTTCTCTGGCTGTCCTGGAACTCACTCTGTAGACTAGGCTGGCCTCAAACTCAGAAATCCGCCTGCCTCTGCCTCCTAAATGCTGGGATTAAAGGCATGCACCACCACTGCCCGGCTGTATTAATGTTTTTTGATCAAGTAACTCAGTGCTAATAAATTTGGGCATTAATGTGAGGAGAAATAATTTAATTTGATAACCAAAAAAAAAAAAAAATTTGAAGTTTAGGCCCATTCTTTAGAACTAATTTAATTTGACCAAAAAAAAAAAAAAAAAAAAAAGGTGATCTGTGCAGTAATACTGACAGTTTGTATTTTAGGGAAGGAGAAAACACTCAAAGGTTGTGAGGTTGAAGTTTAGAAAATGCTGGGGTAAGCAAAGTCAAAAAGATTGTAATATTTTAGTATTGCTCAGGTTTTGATAATGAGTATTGCAAAGCAAAAGCTAGTGGTATTCTCTGGGAAATGTGATCATAACTAGGCAAGTTTCCTTCTCAACAGCATTCCTGCCTGTCACGCTCCCAGGCATCCTGGGGACCCACGTGTGGTCTGTCTGTGTCCCCCTCCCCAACCCAGTACACTCCCACCTCCATGGAGAACCGCTGAGATACAGAGCCCGCTTAGACAGACTGTACACTGCAAAATTAAATGCTTAGGCTTTGCTTTGCTAGCATCAGGTTTTAGTTTTGGAAACTTTTTTCTCTGGTTTTTGAAACACTATTATCTTATGGATCTCCTTAATTTTTTAAAATTCTGATTGTAGAGTTTAATTTGTACTATCTGTAGACTTTGGAAAAGTTTATATTTGCCTAAGAAAATGGGATAACAAAAAGTTATTATATTTATTTGTCTAGAAGCGTTTCAAACATAGTGTTAATTAGTTTAATTTAGTTAACCATATTGAAATGGTTTCTAAAACTTCTCTTGATTCCAGAATATATGTTTGTATGTGTTTATATATATTTTATAATCAAAACTTTTATATTTCAAACCCAGAAATTTCAAGATATTGAAGAAACTCATCTCATTCATATAAAGGAAATTATAGGATCCTTGTCAAATGCTATAAAGGAAATTCATTTACAAATAGGCCAGGTAAATATTTTGCTTTATGTTGAAGTGGTTTATGAAATTTTTATGTCCACTGGTAGCTCTTTATTAAGTCTTTCATTTTGTTTGGAAATCATACATATGATAATTATTTCAGATAAAGAATACATGTTTACATTTTTATTGATCACCAAAGATGATAATTTTTTTAATTATCATTACTTATTTCTGTGAATGTTTGATTGCTTTCCGTCTTTTTTTTAAAGTTCATTTATTATGTATACAGTGCTCTGCTTGCATGTATGCCTGCAGGCCATAAGAGGGCACCAGATCTCATCATTCTTGGTTATAAGCCACCATGTTGTTGTTGGGAATTGAACTCAGGACCTCTGGAATAGCAGCCAGTACTCTTAATTTCTGAACCATCTCTCCAGTCCCCGTTATTTGTTTTTGTTTTGTTTTATTTTAAGATTTTATTTAATGTATGAGTGCTCTGATCCGCAGGCTAGAAAGAGCATCAGATCCCCTTATAGATGGTAGTAAGCCACCATGTGGTTGCTGGGACTTGAATTCAGGACCTCTGGAAGGGCAGCTAGTGCTCTTCTTAACTGCTGAGCCAGCTCACCAGCCCATCCCATTATTTGTTTTTTTTTTTGAGACAGGGTCTCTCTTTGTAGCTCTGGCTGTCCTGGAACTCACTCTGTAGACCAGGCCAGCCTCAAACTCGGAGATCTGCCCACACTGTGCCTCCCAAGTGCTGGGATTAAAGGTGTGTGATGACCATTTATTATTTTTTAAGATATATTTGTATTGAATTTTTTAAAAAGTTGTGTGTGGATATGTGTACATGACTGAAGGTGCTGAGAGGTGAGAGGTATCAAATCCCTGGAGTTGGAGCTACTGCTATCTGTGAGTGTCCTCAGTGGATGATGGGGACTGAACTTGGGTCCTCTGGAAGAACAACCAAATTAAATTGTTTTGAAGTAACTAAGTACTATATAATTATATAGTTACTATATAACTATACTTAACAGTATTACTACATAGCTAACCATGTAGTTAGTGTATATTAAATATCTATTTCTTAAATAGTTGTATACTTCTAAGTATTAACTATATAGTCTTCATTAATTGAACATTACCAACTTCTAAATATGTCTCTTTTCAAGTATTAATACTTTAAAAGGTTAGAGCACAAATTTTAGTAATTAGAAAATTTAAATGTGGAAGTGTTCAGAGTGTGTTTAATGATAATTTGGGGTGTATTGCAGTAAGGAGAAATAGAAAATGCCTTTTTCTTTGTTATTAAAATGTAAATATTATCTTTATAAGCTTTATTTATCATAATAATTTTGTCTCTAGAAAAATCAAAAGTGGCAATAATCAGCTGCCTATAAGGCAGTGCCTTGAAGAGAGGGCAATCAGAAGCTGCTCTCCAGAAACCTGTTACATGGTTAGGAAGCAACATGGAAGGTTAAAAAGAAATTTGTAACTTTTTTTTTTTTTTTTTTTGTTTTTCAAGACAGGGTTTCTCTGTGTAGCCCTGGCTGTCCTAGAACTCACTCTGTAGACCAGGCCGGCCTCGAACTTAGAAATCCACCTGCCTCTGCCTCCCAAGTGCTGGGATTAAGGGTGTCTGCCACCACCTTCCTGCAGAAATTTATAACTTTTTAAATTGCTTTGTAGTAGGTTTCTGAATTAAAGTAAGAATGTTATTAAAAGAAGAAAATACTCTTTATTCTTTTTTAATAGGTTCATGAAGAGTTTATAAATAATATGGCTAATACTACAATTGAAAGTTTGATACAAAAATTTGCTGAGTCAAAAGGCACAGGGAAAGAAAGACCTGGTAAGATAAACTTCAAGGAAATAAATATTTGCCTTATTTTTACTTTTTTATTAATTATTTTATTTATTTGCATTTCAAATGTTATCCCCCTGCCTGGTCTCCCCTCTGCAAGCCCCTCCACCCTATCCTCTCTCCCCTTTGCCTCTATGAGGGTGCTTGCTCACCCCCTACCCACTCCCACCTCACCCTTCCATTATCCCCCTTCGCTAGGGCAACAAGCCTCCACAGGACCAAGCTCCTCCTCTCCTGTTGATGTTGGATGAGGCAACCATTATTTTTTAAGACAGAATCTTACTATGTTTTGTTGGTTTTTTTTGTTTTGTTTTTTGTTTTTGTTTTGTTTTGTTTTGTTTGAGACAGGGTTTCTCTGTGTAACCCTGGCTGTCCTGGAACTCACTCTGTAGACCAGGCTGACTTTGAACTCAGAAATCCACCTGCCTCTGCCTCCCAAGTGCTGGGATTAAAGGCGTGTGCCACCACCGCCCAGCCTTACTATGCATAGACTGGCTCATGATCTCCTTGCCTTAGTGTCCTGCATTCTTTAAAGATTTGTATTTGAATGTGTGCATGTGATGGATAGTTTTAACTTTATGTCACATATTTGCCCTGAATAACATTTTTAAACTGTAAAATAGTCAAGCTTGAAAATGAGTCATACTAGTTTTGTTTGTTTGTTTTAGATTTATTTTATATTTATGAGTGTTTTGCATACATGTCTATATGTATATCATGTGCATGCCTGGTACCGGAGGAGACCAAAGAGGATATCAAATCCTCTGAAATTGGAGTTATGCATGATTGTAAGCCACCATATGGGTGCTGGGAATTCAAGATGGGTCTTCTGCAGGAACAAGTATTCTAAACCACTGAGCCATCTCTCCAGCCTCTAAGTTAAGGCATTTGCCACAGTCTTTTAGGTACTAGTCTAGCTCCTTAAAATGGTTATGTAACTTACTAAGTGAATCTATCTTTAGTTTGTTTAGATTTCCGAAAAGAGAGTTAACTACAGATACAGAAGTCCTGTTTAATAAAGATTGGTATAAAATATTGATCCTTTAGCACTAAGACCAGTATAGATTCTTTGTTAAAATGTAATGCTTTTTCTTTCCTCATTGACATACATTTCTAGGGAATGTTTTTATTGAGTGATAACTGCTAAGCATTCAGAATGCACCAGTGATTGAATGGGTGTAGGAGTCCTGCTTTCAGTTTTTGTGACTAAGTGACCTCAGATTCTATATTCTATCCCCTACTCTTTTTCTTTTCCTTTCCCCTTCCCTTTCTTGTCTTTCTCTCTCCCTCCCTCCTCCCCCACCCCCCTCTAAGATAGGGTCTTATTATGTGGCCCTGGTTGCCTGGCACTTGGTGTGTAGACCACAGTCACAGAGTTTTTTTTTTTTTTGCTTCTGCCTCCTGAGTACTGTGATAAAAGGTATGTGCTACTATGCCTGACTTCTACATTCTACTTTTTAAAGCAGGTATAGTGTATGTTTTAATTTTTTGAGACAGGGGCTCTCTCTTATGTAGCTCTAGCTGTCCTGGAACTCTGTGTAGACCAGGTTGGCCTTGAACTCTGCCCCTGCTTCCCAAGTGCTGGGGTTAAAGGTATGAACCTCTGTGCCTGGTCCCGTATCTTACTTTTATTGAGCATATTATAACATTGGATGTAGTAAGTAGCTATTATCTCTTATTATTTAATATAGTTATAGTATTTCATACTTCTTGACTTTGTTTATTATGTACTACAGTATGTAAGAAATATATTTTATTTCATAGGTAAAAATAATTCAGTCAAATGAAACTATAGTATGGAACTTAGAAAAATAGGTAAATGATAGAAGAATCATTTGGGATTCAGTTTTTCTCATTATATCACAAAAGCAAGACTTGAAGCCCAAGTCATCTGTCTTAGTCAGGGTTCTCTAGAGTCACAGAACTTATGGTAGTCTCTATGTAGTAAAGGAATTTATTGATGACTTACAGTCTGTAGTCCAACTTCCAACAATAGTCAGCAGCAGCTGTGAATGGAAGTCCAAGGATCCAGCAGCTGCTCAGTCCCACAAGGCAAGCAGGTGAAGCAGAGCGAGCCTTCCTTCTTCCAATGTCCTTACATAGGTCTCCAGCAAAAGGTGTGGCCCAGACTAAAGGTGTATGCCACCACACCTTTAACCCCAGATGACCTTGCTTGAACTCGTAGATCTTCCAATCTTAATCTTCTGGGATTCATAGCCACTATGCCTCAAGATCTCCATGTCAAGATTCAGGTTGGAAACTTGTATTTCTCAGCCTCCAGATAAGGGCCACAGGTGAGCCTTCTAATTCTGGATTGTAGTTCATTTCAAATATAGTCAAGTTGACAACTCATAAGAGATATGCCTGCCTTTGCCTCCCTAGGTCAGTGACTGTGTCAGTTGAGAATCCAAATAGGAAAAAATTAAGCTTTGTTTGCCTATTGTTAGTACAATAATTTTAGGGAACGTGTTTTTATGGCATGTCTGTTTTAGTTCTACAGTGTAGTCTGTTCAAAGCACATCAGACTATCAAATAAAACCTTTTAAAACTTGAATTGATTGTATATATGTTTCAATTATAGGACATAATCATGTCATTAACATTTAAATAATCAGTAATTTGAAACATAATTCAGAAATATTTAGTTTGTAATTACGTAAGCTAAAAGGAAAATGTTATTTAATCTGGCTTGAATTTTACTACTTAATGAAAACCTTAAAATAATCTAGTCCAAAGCCATTTATTTACCATAAATCTGTTGGAACTTATGAAAACATGCCTCTAATTTCATTTATCCTAGTATGCTTTTTGTTGCTGTGATAAAGCACTTAACAAAAACTTGAGGAGGAAAGAGTTTATTTCAGATTACACTTTATAGTCTATCACATAGGGAACTTTAAACAGAAGCCTGGACATAGGAACTGAAGCCGAGGCTATGATTTCTTCTGAATCTGAATTATGATGACTGAATGAACACCACAGCACCCTGTGCTCTGAAAAAAACAGGTATTTTCTAAGTTAGATTTCTAAGTTCTTTCTTTATCCTAGTAGCCCTAATCAGTCATATATTTCTTTTGCTGATAGGATATATACATGTCTGATGGCTGGTCTAGATCTTGCTATGTAGCCTAGGCTTTTAAACTCAGTCCTCTTGCTTTACCTCCAATAGTTCTGGATTATTACACTACTATACCCAACTTAAGATTCATTTTTTTCTATTTTATAGTCATCCTGCTAATTTTACTGTGCTTTTCATAAAAATTTAGTGACTACCAGTTATTAGAAGCAATATGATAACTTTAAAAAATAGAGTTAACAGGCTTTGTAAATATCTTCAAACAGTGTAGTGTTTGAACATAAAGGCTTTGTTGGAAAGCTTACCTTTGCTTTCATTACATGACAAAGTAGGTTTGTAGCTTCTAGTTGAAAGTTCTTAAAACTATAGATCTTTAAAAATAAAGATAAGGCTGGGCAGTATTGATGCATGCCTTTAATCCCGGCACTTGGGAGGCAGAGGTAGGCGGATTTCTGAGTTCAAGGCCTGCCTGGTCTACAGAGTGAGTTCCAGGAGAGCCAGGGCTACACAGAGAAACCCTGTCTCGAAAAAACAAAACAAAAACAAACAAACAAACAAAAGATAAAAATAAGAGAAGCTTGAGAAAGGGTAGATGTAATCAGAGTTCCTAAATGAGGTTAATATTTTAGATTCTGAAATATTTCAGCTTCTATACTAGGTATATTACTTTAAATTAAAAGATAAAACAAATACTTTTTGAAAAATAGATGACAGCCTGTTAGTCATCTTTCTAGGCCCCTTGAGGATTTGGTAAAATGCCAAACCTAGAGAACTCACTTTCCCATGATGCTACTTAGATTTCTTTTAAATTTTATAAATTTATTTTTTTTTAAATCTTGCAAATAAATAAAATTTCCTACACCAAAATTAGCACCAGATCCTAAGTTTGCACAATTCTGAACTTATATATAGTTGGAATAGGTGTTTGGAATGGAACCTGTGGAGCTTAAATTTTAATCCTTTTAGCAGTGACTATACACTTAGCCACCACCAAAACCAAAAGGTCCATGACAGAATTAGAACTAGAAAACTAGAAAAGCAGTTAGCTTTATATCTTTTATGATCCATAGTTTTCAGAAGTGCTTTTAAAATAAGAGAAAAATAAAGGAAAGAAAAATTTTTTTTGAGCTAGGGTGTCTCTGGAATTCCAGGTACATTTATTAGAGAGAGAAAGAGAGGGGTGGGGAGGGAAAGAGAGAGAGAGGGAGAGGGAGGGAGAAGGGAGGAAGGAGGGGATTTTGCTGAGCTCAGCATAATCCCTCCATCCCCCCCCATCCTCACCACAGAGACACATTAAGATAGCTGGAGATTGGACTTGAGGCAAAAGAGAAAAGATGCTTGAAAATGTATATTGAGTATAAGTTTTCTTTCTAAAGTTTTGTTTGTAAACTCGTGATCTTTGACGAATGTGGGAAGTATTTTAATGTGAGGAACGTGTATTCTGTTTCATCAGACTTTGTATCCACAGCATTTTACAGTCTTACCAGTGAGGTGCTTAGGTCCTGCTCTGTTGATATTTGTGCTGGATTTGAATAAAGGCACTTGAGCAAGATTTTTGATCTGCATTTCCCAAGGAACTAATGTGGCACATCTTTTTATGTTTTGACCATTTATAATTTTTCTTGTCAGAGAATTTCAGATCTTTTGGCAATTCTAAAAACTGGAATATGTAAGCTGTATGTCAGATTCATATTTTGTGAAGTATTTTTTCTTTTTTGTGAAGTATTTTTTCTTTTTTTTTTAATATTTATTTATTTTATTTATATGAGTACACTGTTGCTCTCTTCAGACACACCAGAAGAGGGCATTGGATCCCAGTACAGATGGTTGTGAGCCACCATGTGGCTAATGGCAATTGAACTCAGAACCTCTGGAAGAGCAGTTAGTGTTCTTAACTGCTGAGCCATCCCTCCAGCCCCTGAAGTATTTTTGTTTAGTTT
>NW_022196914.1:59413805-59415569 GCF_008632895.1 Mastomys coucha | reverse complement strand
TTTTTTTTAAATCTGTTTGTCTGCCTGGTGCTCTCAGTATTGGATCTCTTGGGACTTGAGTTACAGACAGTTGTGTGTTGCCATGTGGGTACTGAGAGTTGAATCCAGGTGTTCTTGAAGAGCAGCCAGTGCTCTGAACCACTGAGCCATCTCTCTTAGCCCCTAGGTTGTTATTTTGAAAATCAAAGGTTAATTTTGATCAAGTTCAGTTTACCTGATTTGTGTTTTATGCTTTTGATGATATTTAAAAAAATTTTTTTTTGTGTAACTAAAATCCAGGGCCTGTCACACACTAGGCAAGCTGCTCTACCACTGAGCTGTATTACCCAGCCTTGTTTTTTTACTAGAATTCACTCTCTGGCCCAGATAGGAGTTGACTCTCTTGCCTTAGTCTCCCAACTAGCTGAAATTTGAGGCCTGCTTCACAGTGAAGCTTGGTGTCATAGTTAAGTATTTTTCTCTGTGTTCATAAGGTGATGGTGCACACTTTTAATCCCAGCACTCAAGAAGGACAGCCAGAGGAAGGGGAAGGGGAGAAGGACAGCCAGGGGAAGGGGAAGGGGAGAAGGACAGCCAGGGCAGCATAGAGAAAGCCTGTCTTTAAAAAAAAAGAAAAATGGGGGAAGGGTTAGTGTTTGTCTAATTCAGTATCACAAAGATTTTTTTTCCCCTAATTTTCTAGTTTTATTGTAGAAGTTTTATAGTTTTAGAACAGCAAAGGGACAGTCTGAAAAGTTTCCATTGGTCATAGCTAGAATGACTTGAGCAAGTAGTAAATAATGAGTAGATTACATTTAACCTCCAAAAGTGATATCACTTCCTGAAGTTTTATACAGATACTGAAAATTTTTAGATAATTAAAAGCTTTTTTCAAAATAAAAATGTATAATTTTTTTTAAAAAAAATTACATTTATTTACAGTGTGTATTTGTACATACATAACTTAAAGAGGTTGATTCTCTGCTTCTGTCATGAGGGTCCTAGGAATCTAACTCAGGTTGTCAGACTTGGTTTTAAGTACCTTTACCTGCTGAGCCATCTTTCCAGCCATTATTATTTCTAATTTTGATATTACTAATATTACCATTATTATTAATTTTTTGAGACAAGGTCTTATTATATAGCCCCAGCTGTCCTGGGATTTGCCTTGCTGACCAGGCTGGTCTCACACTCACAGATCTGCCTGTTGCCTTGTCTAGAGTGTTGAGATTAAAAGCCTATACCACCACTCTATTATTTTTATTTTTAATTGGATTATTGACTGAATTTTTGAGATAGGCTTTTACTGTATACAGCCAGGCTGGCCTCAAATTACAGGTAACTCTTGCTTCAATATTCCTAAGTAGTAGAATTACAAGTATGTGCCCTATACATAAAAATAATGCTATTTTGTTTTGTTCTGTTGGAACTCCATATGTAGAACAGGCTGGCCTCAGAGATCTGCCTTTGTCTGTCTCTGTCTCCTAAATTCTGGGATTAAAAGCATGTTCTACCATTACCTGGTCCAAAATATATAATTTTAACAGCCAAAATAACAGCAACAAAGACAACAACAAAAAATTTTTAAATTTTTTTAATACTTCAACAAAAATAGGTGAGTAGAATAAAAAGAAAAGAAAAACACATGAAAAGACACAGAACTTCATTAATTATTAAGGATGTTTAAATTAAGACTATAATAACTAGCCATGTGGTTGTGGCGCACGCCTTTACTCCCAGCACTTGGGAGGCAGAGGCAGGCAGATTTCTGAGTTCCAGGCCAGC
>NW_022196914.1:59403986-59413701 GCF_008632895.1 Mastomys coucha | reverse complement strand
AAAAAAAAAAAAAAAAAAAAAAAAAAAAAAAGTGTCACTTTAGAAATTTCATCTTTACTATCTAATTTGAGGATTTTTTTAAACCATCATATTTTAGTTAATGTTCCTCACCTCATTTACCTTTTATTAATTATTGAGAAACTATACATTAAGTCAGGTGGATACTTGATAAGGATACAGAATCATTAACCTGGCAGCCTTAAATCCCATCTTGGGAGGCAGAGGCAGGTGGATCTCTGAATTCAAGGCCAGTCTGAGCTACACAGAATTCTAGGTCAGCCAAGGAAGCATGGAGAAACCCTGTCTTGAAAAACAAATAAACAAACAAACAAGAATTACAAACCCTATCCATACCAAATCAGAATATATATTTTAACATGATCTCTGGGTGGTTTGCATAAAGGATAGCCGGAAGCCTTGTCTAAGCTTATGGAATAACAACTCCAGTGCCCTTTAGAACTACACTTCTCTAATGTGATTCTTGAACCATCAAAATTCTGAGTCCCGAATGCCATCCCAGACTTGAATAGGATTTGCTGGGGTTGGAGTCTAGACTATGTGGCTTGACACACCTTCCGGATGATCATAACTTTGGGAACATTGGTTGAATTGAAAGAGTTAAATTTGAGACTTGTGCTGGCTAATGAGAAAATTACAGAAAAACACAGTGGACCAAGGCCGAGCATGTCCAGATAAGCCTGGGCAGAAGCAAGCAGGCTATTAGATATCCCGAGAACTAGCAGGTCAAAAAGACATAAACTATAAAGATAGGAAAAAAAACATGCAAGGACATGTCTGGGCAGACACTGAGTAGTGGGCTATCTGGTCCTCTTAGATATGGTTTAAAGTCATGCTCTGTGGAATTTTCCACTCTGTTCTGCACGTAATATAGTTGATATTTGAACTAGCCAATCATGTGTAGCCACACTGATTCCTTTGTTCCCTCAGACCTTTTCCCTATATAAACCCCTAACCCTGAGCCTCGTGGTCAGTTCCTCTGTCTCCTGTGTGAGATACGAGTCCATCTGGAGCACACTGATATTAAACTGCCTCATGTGTTTATATCAAGACAGTCTCTCGTGATTCCTTGGGTGCACGTCCTCCTGAGATTTGAGTAGGGGTCTCCCCATGGGGGTCTTTCAGAATAATGTTGCAGTAGGACTTTCTGATGGTCAGAAGGGATTTTAAATTAAATAAAGAAATTGTTTCCACAGGTTCTTTCCACAGGTTCTTTGCTAAAGTTGATATACTTGATATCTGTAATTTCCAAGTGGTTTAGCAAAAGAGGAAGAGAAAAATGTATATGGATATGTAGAGAGAAGCATACATGACAAAAGATCATGTAAGCATTCCCCTTTCATATGTGATTGAACGAGTGACCCTACATTCAAAATAAGTCACCAACTAGCTAGTTAGGAACCAAGTGGTAGAGCAGTGAACACACAGTCTGGAGTCTGGTGCTCTTTCACTGTCAAGCTTGCCTGACTCTGCCAAGTGTTAGACACCTCTCTGTTATTCTTCTTACCCAGTGCAGACATGTACATGCACACACATGCTCCTCTGTTAGACTTGGATTGCGTGGTTGTGTGTACTGTATGTTTTGTCTTGGCTCTATTTAAATCAACTACCCTTTAGTTGGAAATTTGTAGAATCTTACTTGAATTTGGACAGTCATGACATACTGAGCTTTGAGTCAGTTTTTCTTTTAAATTGTATCTTTTCATAGAAGAACATTAATATTTTATTTTATATGCCATCAAATTTATTGGAATTGTAAGCCACCACCAGGGTGCTAGGAACTGAACCCTGGTTCTCTGCAAGAACATTAAGTACTCTTAACCACTGTGTTTTCTCTCTGGCCCCTTAAGGCAGTTTTTAATGTGAAAGTTGTAAATTTGCTCTGTTGCTGGTCAGATTTAGGATTAATTCCAAGGTAATATGAATTGTTTAATAAGTCTAAGTATGTCATATATTTGTATTCAGCCTCATTCCACAAAATATTTTTGGTGGTTCAAGATTAAAATGTTTGGTTTTTCTTTTGTAATATTTCTTAAAACTTCTGATTCAAATTAATTTGGGTAAATTCATTAGGTTGATGGCTTTTTGTAGAAACAGTTTCTACTTTCTATTAAAGCATCATATTTAAGATATTTTGTTTTGAATTACTCTCCTTTGAAATTGTTCTCTTATGAGTAATGAGTAGAATATACAGTGGTATTTTTAGAAAACGTGTGAGGAAAAAAAATCAAGAGACACCAGAAAATGGTTTTCCTTACTTTTATGTAAACTAAACTGCCCTGTGACCAAGCATAAAGCTAAGTGCTAAGGGCAGTTATTTATCTTCACAACGGGATTAATTGAGTCTAAAGCAGCTAAAATTCCATTTGTAGCAAACTAGTAATTAAGACTCTTACTCTGGCTGTAGTACTGTCAAACAAACAAACAAACAAAAAAACCCAACTGGTTTTATGATTAAATAGTGAAAAGACAGGCGGTAAACTGCACTTGAGGGAAACGCTGAATAAACTCTCCCTAATGAAACAATTCAGAAGTGACATGCTACCATGAGGTCAGACTGTGCAGTGATATCCAGCTGAGCCAAGCAGGCAAAGCCAGTCATGTGAAGATGCATGTGCCATTTGAAACAGGAAAATCTGATTTATTTTTTTGTGAGGCGTCTATTAATTGGATTGTGCTAGGAATTGTTGGCATTTTTCTTTTGAATAGTATGTATAGGTGGCACTCTTGTATATATTCTGTAGTTTAATATTTTGTATTGCAAAAATGTCAGTTTGAATAATTTCATTGGAAACTATCTTATTTGAATTGATTTTGATATTTTTATATAGAAAAGATAAAGAAAAGAGTTGATCAAGATGTGTCTATAGCATGTCTAGTAAAAGTTTGTGAGGAGAGTAGGATTTTGTTTAAAATAATTAATTTTACTTTTAAAGGATGCCTTTGTTATTTCCACATATGAAATCATCCAGAGATCTTAAAATACCTGTTCTCTATACATCACGTTTAAGCATAATGTCTTGTTTTGTTTGGTGTTGCTGTTTTGCCTTTCTCTTTCTTCTCCTGGTCTAGAATAAGCTGGTCTCTTAGAGATCCTTACCTAGTCACTTAGTAAAATGAGGTGCTGGATAACTCTGGGAGATTTGTGTGTAATCACATTTCTGGTTGCCTTGTTTGAGTAAACCTTTTCTCAGTTATTTGACATATTACCATATTTTCTCAAGCTCCACAAATATTTGGGAAAGCCTGTAACGTGGGCTGGTGACACTGAGACATACTACATTCTTTACAATTTATAGGCTAGAAGTTGCTAGTTATGTGATGTGCATACTTTTTTCTTACCTTTATTGCCCGTCTTTGTCTCATTGTAGCGTTATCAGGTCTCTTAAAGATTCTAAGGACAGGCTCTAAGCCTTTTTATTAAAAGTGATTTCTTAGTATATAGATCTAAAGTTTGGGCTTACATAATCTCTTTCCTTTTTTTTTTTTCCTTTTTAAGGCTGTTTGAATATAAGTATATAAGTGATAAATGTTTGCTTGGTCACTTATAGAATAATGATGTAGAAATGAAGGTATTGATAATTAAGTTGTTGGGACTTAATTAGCTCCTTTTGTGGACTATTTTAAACAGTGGTACTCTGTTTTTTGAACAGAAAGAAGAACCAAAGAAAAATAAGCTTTAGATTTGTGATAAGAGAGAGGGAAAGCTGGGTGGTGGTGGTGATACATGCCTTTAATCCCAGCACTTGGGAGGCAGAGGCAGGTGGATTTCTGAGTTCGAGGCCAGCCTGGTCTACAGAGTGAGTTCCAGGACAGCCAGGGATACACAGAGAAACCATGTCTCAAAAAACCAAAAAAAAAAAAAAAAAAAGAGAGGGAATATTTTGTCTATGTTTTTAAAACCTCTTACAGCGAAGTGTCTTGTATTATAATCAAATCATCAACAAGAACTCTGGTCATCAGTTAGCACATAGTTATAGTTAAGTGTAGCATCTCAGGAAGTTAGGAGACCTATCATTCTCTCTTTAAGTCAGTTTCTGTTTATAAATCTCTTAAGAGTTAAGTGGGTTGCCATTCATAAATTAAATATTTCATGCTGGACTTTTATAAACTTAAGTATTAAAAATCTCAGTTAATACAACATTTAAAGGAGAGAGATTATTATTATTTTTTTTTTCAAGACATTGTTTCTCTGTATAGCCCTGGCTGTCCTGGAACTCAGAGAGAGATTATTTTTATTTTACTGTGATGTTTTAGCTGTGGAGTATCTTAGAAGGAGAATAATTTAAGCCTTTCATTGTTTTTACTCTCACCTAAGCAAGTTTGTTACTTCTCATGTATGAAACATTCCTTATTCCATGAAATGTAAAGCTGGTTTGCAGCTCTGCCATTTTGAGGCTGTTTTAATTACTTTCTGTCCGAGTTCTGCTTTATTGTTTCTTGTTTTGCAGTATGTCCATCCCTCCTAGGAGCAGCAAATTAATTTTTCTGTAAGACTACCATGCTAGGTTGTGGTGTGTATGCAAGTTCTTTTCACATTAAAAGTATTTCCATTAGGTGGGGTGTGATGGTGCACACCTTTGATCCCATCATCTTGGAGGCAAAAGCAGGTGAATCTCTTGTTCTAGGCCATCCTCATCTTCATAGTACGGTTCAGCACAGCTAGAGCTACACATTGAGACCCTATCTCAAACAAACAAGAATCTTTCCATTGTCTGAAAACTGCACTTAAATGTTTTTGACCTTTTAATGCTATTAGACATCTGAATTTTAATTCTATGGTGACTATCTAATGAGGATGTAATTATTTATGCAGTAGGCATTTTCTGGAGGTTTAATGTTTGCTGAGCATGATTCTAATAATTGATGGTAGAATAAAGACAGGGACAGATGAGGTGCCAAGCTTGTACTCTAGTACTATTTACTGTTTCTTCTCCTTTCTCATGAGCACCTGCCTCTTACTACTCATTTTCTCCATTAACTGTGCTGTAAGGTCCTTGTAAGTTCATGAGTTCTATGCTATAACATAAGAAAAGTTTCTGGAAATTAGTGAGGTATTCGTTGAATAATCTCAGTTCTTAATTTTTAATTTACATTTATGTGTGGGGCAGTATACACCCTATAGTGTACTTGTGGAAGTCAGAGAAAAACTTAGAAGTCAGTTGAAAGAAATCTATTACTCTCTCTGTTATTCTTCCATGTGGGTAGGCTTGGGAATCAATCTCAGGTGGTCAGGCTTGGTGGCAAGCGTCTCTACCTGATGAACCATCTTTCCAGCCCTTTAGTTTGTCTTTTCAGTTAGAATTATTTAATTAAAAAATACTACTAAGAGACAGGGACAGAGGGCTCAACAGTTAAGAGCACTTGTTGCTCTTTCAGATGACCTATGTATTTGGTTTCTAGCACTCAGATGGCAGCTCACAACTGTCTATAACTCCAATTCCAGGGGAATCTGACACCCTCTGTCTTTCTCAGGCACCAGAGTTGTATATGGTCCATGTGCATATATGCAGGTACTCACACAAAATAAAAATAAAAATTTAAAAAAATAGCTAGGCCCAGTGAGATGGTTCAGCAGGTAGAAACATTGATATACAAGCCTGGCAACTTAAGTTTGATCCTTGGAACTAGGGTGGAAGAGCCAGTTTCTGAAGGCTGTGCTCTGACCTCTGCATGTGTTCCAGTGCATGTCCCCCCTCCCCCCCAGTTCTTTTGCTCTTCATACACACATACAGTAACATCACAATACTTTTTTATTATAAGCACTGTAACACATTATAGCATGGTTTTAAAGGGTGCCTTGTCAGACTGGTGAGGTGGCTCAGCAGCTAGAAGTGCTTGCAGCTCAAACCTGACAACCAGATTCTATCCCTGGAATCCATGTAAGAAAGCTCATGCAGTGGTATTCATCAGCATGCTCTCAAGCCTGCCAGCCTGGAGTTCAAAGTACAGAATACTGCAGATATTTGGAGACCCTTTGTCCACAAAATAGAAAGAACAAACTCCTGAGTTACACATGTGTGCTATAGTATATATGTGCCTTTACTCATATATCACACAAATATAGTATTAATAAATAAAAATTAGCCAGGTGGTGGTGGCGCACGCCTTTAATCCCAATACTTAGGATTGGGAGGCAGAGGCAGGCGGATTTCTGAGTTTGAGGCCAGCCTGGTCTACAGAATGAGTTCCAGGACAGCCGGGGCTACACAGAGAAATCCTGTCTCGAAAAAACAAAAAACAACAACAAAAAAAATCTAATTAAATTTTAAAAGTTAAAACAGTTTATCTGGTAATTTTTTTTTTTAAAAAACAAGTTTTTCTTCTCTAAACTAGGCCTTATTGAATTTGAAGAGTGTGACCCTGCTAGTGCAGTTGAAGGTAAGTTTGCTTGTCATGTACTTCAGTGCATGTGAGAACTAATGTCTTCTGCTTGCTGAACAAATACAAAGTGACTGCTGTCCATTGCTACCAGTGTTAAAATATACATATTTAGTGGTCTTGATACTGAACCCAGGGCTTAACATTTACTCTGTGAGCCATACCCATATTCCAAGATAATACTTTTAAAAATATTTTGAGCTTTAATGTCTTTATATGTTTATTTTATCTGAAGTTACAAAGAGTTACAAATTTTACCAGAAGAAAAGAGAATTTCATTAAGTGAATATTCTATACATTTTTAATGAACCATATTGTATTAATATAAGAGTTAAAACAGACTGGTTTAAGTTGTAGGCTTTACTAATTGATACTTTTTATTATTGTTTGATCATTTGCTCAGTTGTTTATTAACTTATTAGGAGTTTTTGGGAGGAAAGGTTTTGCCATGTATCCTAGGCTGGTAACAAACTTAAAATCCTCCTCTGTCCCAGTTTCTATAGTGCTAGGATTACAGTGTGCACTGCCACTCTGGGGGATGCTTTCTTTCTTTCATCTAAAGTTTGCTTGACACTTAAGAAAAGATTTGTCTTAGTTTTTGTGTTTTATATCCTTATCAAGAGCAGTTACATTTCTGTTACAATGTGCATTTATGTTAAAGGCATAAAACCAAGGAAAAGAAAGACTTTTGCTTTGCCTGGAATAATTAAAAAGGAAAAGGATGCAGAATCAGTGTAAGTATTTTAAACATTACCCAAATCCTTTTCATTTTATTTTATTTTATTTTTTGTTTTTTTTTTTTTTCAAGACAGGGTTTCTCCATATAGCTCTGGCTGTCCTAGAACTCACTTTGTAGACCAGGCTGGCTTCGAACTCAGAAATCTGCCTGCCTCTGCCTCCCAAGTGCTGGGATTAAAGGCGTGTGCCACCACCGCCCAGCTCCTTTTCATTTTTTATAAGTGATTAAGAATTGTTTTGATTTTTGAAAGGAAAATGTCTTTTTTAAAGTATTTAATTTATATGTCTAAACTGGAAGAAGAAAAAAGCCTTTCTGAACAAGTACATTTGTTAGTTTCTTTGGTTTTAGTTCATAGCATTAGCTTTTCTCGTTTATTACCTACAATTTGAAGATGTTGTGAACAAGAACTGACATGCCCAGGACCCACATGTAGAAAAACAGAAGCAAGTCTTATAGGTTGTTCATAGACACCACAACCCAAAAAGTTTTAAAAATGTAAACACTTCCAGAAAGCCAGTAGACAGCTTCGTTGATTGCACTGATGAGTACACTACTACAAGAGAAGTACAGTTATAAACACTATAGATTATGTGTGAGCTCTTTATGTTTTAGCAGTTATTATTAATATGAGATCGTCCACTTTGAATTTTAAATTTGAATTGATACTATTTTAATCTTCATGAGACGATTTCTTAAAATATTTTTGTAGCGTTTAAACAAAAGCTATATGTAAGTCAAAGCTATATTTAAGTCCTAAGATAGATTACTCTAAACATGAAATACTTAGCAGATAGGTGTTTTTCTTAATTTTTAAAAAAATTATTTATTTTTTTATTCACTTTACATCCCGTTTACTGCCTTTTCCTTGTCACCCCCTCCCACAATTCTTCCTCCTCCTCTACTCCTGAGTAGGTGGAGGCCCACCTGGGTATCTCCCCACCCTGGCACTTCAAGTCTCGAGCAGATAGTTTTAATAATTGAATCTTAAAATACTTAATTTTTGTTTTGTTTTTAAAAACAGGGAATGTCCTGATGCAGATTCGCTTGTAAGTAATTTTAATTTTATTAAAGAAAACTTAAATTAGGTATTTTCATTAGAAAAAAAACACATTTGATTTTATTTTAACCAGTCTTCAAAGAAAAATTCTAACCGTGTAATAATTTGGTACTAAAATAATTTTAAAGATGCATCTCAGTTTTACGTTACATTGTACTTTACTGATAAATGAAAATACTTTTACTGTTTTTGGGAAATGAATAATTTTACTTTTAAAATTAGAGTGATATCATGTCGATAAAGTTTTCTCAGGACATGAGAGACTTAAAAAAATCTGAATACCTTAAAATTGGCCAATATTTATTAATTTAGGCTTGTTTTGTTTTTTTAATTTTTCAAGATGGGTTTTCTCTGTATAGTCCTCATTGTCCTGGAACTCACTCTGTAGGCCAGGCTGACCTCAAACTCAGAGATCTGCCTGCCTCTGCCTGCAGAGTGCTAGGATTAAAGACATGACTTATCACCTTCTGGCTTAAAAGATATTATCTGTTCATCACGTATTTGGTTTTCATTTAAGACATTTTAGAAATTATAGCAACAAGTAATGGTCACCGTTAGTAATGGTCACCGTTCTGTGTTTTGAAGGTCGTTTCTGTTTCTGTTTATGAAGAATTACAGATTATACTAAATTGAGGTCCCAATGGGTATAGAACAGGAGTAGATTTACCAAATGCTGTAGATAATGTGCAAACAGATCTATTTTTATTAGACACTAATTGTGTTGATTTTACTGTCACCTAAACAAGTTTGTTACTTCTCATGTATGGAACATTCCTTATTCCATGAAAGGTAAAGCTAGTTTGCAGCTCTGTCATTAAGTACTGCTTTTATGTTTTGTTTTTGTTTGGAGACATTTTAATCTTAAATGATAAACAAAATAAAGAAGTGAAAGTATTTTGTAAAGTGCTGTCTTGTGTAACTTAGATAAACTAGTATTTTTGTTTTCTATTTCAGTTTTCAAGTAAGAAAGTTGTGGTTTATTAATAAATTTATTTAGAAATTGAGGCTGGAGGGTGGTTTAAAGTATGTACCACTCTTGCAAAGACCAGCATTTGGTTCCCAGTCCCCATAGCAGGAAACCCACGACTGTCTAACTCAGATGCCCTCCTGCATCTGTGAGCACATGGTACACATAAACTGATGCAGGCACACACAGATATATACAGATAATAACAGAACCCAAATCTTTTAAAAATGTATGTGGAAATTAAGAGTGAAAAGTCATCAGAGAAGCTTAACTGATTAACAAAGGTAGCAGGTGTATTTGATGTTTACTATAACTCTCATCATGTATTTTGAAATTATTTATAACATTTGATGGTTGCAAATTTATTAAGCCCTTTACTCTCTTAAATATTTTATCTATATGTGCTTGTCTTTTGAAGGCTGCTTAAGTGAGAATAGGTTGGTTTTTGGGGGTGGGGGGCATTGTCCCCAAGGAGAGATTATAAAATTTTGCATTGACTCTTGAACTTTTTCCCTATCTATCTTTCTATCTTTCTATCTATCTATCTATCTAT
>NW_022196914.1:59382275-59403976 GCF_008632895.1 Mastomys coucha | reverse complement strand
AAGCACGCCTGTATACCTACCCACCTACCCCCTTGGTTGGTTAACTTGATTGAATGAGTTCACAATTCTGCCTCAGCTTCTTTAGTGGATTACAGGTCTGTTCAGTGCACAGTGTGATTTTTTTTTTAAATGTGTTTCTTTTCTTTTCCTTTCCCCCTTCCCCTTGCCTCTTTTTTTCCTTTTTTCTACTTTTCCCTTTCCCTTTCCCTCCCTCTGTCACCCCCTCTCTTTCTTACTTTGCTTTTTTCCTTCTTTTGTTCTTTTTGAGACAATGTTTCTCTGTGTAACTCTGACTGTCCTGGAACTCACCTAAGGCTGGTCTTGAAAGCTGCCTCTGCCTCCTGAGTGCTGGGATCAGAGGTGTGCACCATCATGCCTGCGCACATATGGTTTGTTTTTTGTTTTTGTTCTTGTTTTTAGAATCCACTACTACCACAACTATATTTTTAAATGTTGAAATTATTTCTTCTTTTCTTCATACTGCTACTGGCATGATACTTCATTACAACAATGAGAGCCCTAATATAGAAACATGGGTTAGATGAATGAAGACATGTAGTCTACATATTTTTATTAGTATTAGAGTTCCATGAATAGTTTCAGTATTTGAAAATCTTGAGTAACTGACTCATTTTGGTTTTTTTTTACTTCTTATTTTCTAATTTGTGTTTCTCTCTGTGTTTGCCTTGTGTGTGAGGATGTCTGCAGAGGATGTCTGCTGGATTACCAGGTGGTAGTGAGCCACTGGATATGGGTGCTGGAAGCCAAACTTGTGTCCTTTGGAAGAGCAATAGATGCTCTTAACTACTAACCCATTTATCTAACCCCATGCCTTAAAAAAAAAAAGTTTAAGCAGTACAGTTATATAAAGGAGACTACATAGTACCTTTTCAGATTGGTTTGTTATACTCTTCCACAATTCTCAAGAGATTCATCAGGGTTGTTGTAGGTATGATAAATTCATTTCTTTCTGTTTCTCAGTAGTACCAAAGTTTACTTAAATGTTAACTTTTATGTTTTTGGATTTTCTTGTTTTGTGCTGTTAGAAATAAACTTTCCATGAATACTTGTGTACATGTGTTTATGTAGATAATTATTCTTTATGATTGGTAATTTTATTTCTGAAGTTTAATCTTAAAATAGCTACTTTGGACTTTCTTTTTGTTTGTGTTTGTCTTGTTTTTCTATCCTTTTTTCAACCTATTTATACTTGAGTTGATCTTATTATAGATATATAGTTGGCTTAAATATCTTTCATTTGTTTTGCCAGTTACCTTAATTATAGTAGTAAATGTATTTTTTTCATTAATCAATTCAAAACAGAATATATTTAATTAAGTTTGTTTGAAATGTACTGTTTTTAGTTGATAAATAATCATGCATACTTATAAGATATTGTGTGGTATTTTTAGTATGCATATCCAGTGTCTAATGGTTAAATCAGAGTCATAGGTATAATCATCAACCTCAAATATTATTTCTTTAGCTTCTACACATAAAGTATGAAGTATTTGTGTGTATATATCTGATATATTTTTTAATATAATGTCCTTCAGCCTGTTCCATGTAACTGTAATTGATAGGATTCGTTTTTTGTTGTTGTTGTTGTTGTGAGTTTGTGGCTGAACGCAATTCCATTTTGAATGTATATTGTATTTTATTTACTCAGCCATCTGATGATGGACACCGTGGCTGAGTCTGTGTTTTGGTTACTGGAAATAGTACTGCCATAAACTTAGAAGTATGAATATCTTTTTAAAAATACGTATTTTTTTAAATTTTAGATGAATCATTTTTTAGAGCTTTTTAGTGGTTACCTTGTGTCAGATAGTTTTTAAAAATATATATATTTTCCACCACACTTTATAGTTATTATCTACAAATAGAACCAGAAGCAGCCTCTTAGAACTTGATTATATGTGTATATCTATAGGGGGAATACATATGTGCATGTATATGCAAGTCCCCTCAGATGTAGAGGCTGGTAGTATCAGATCCTCTTGAGTTAGAGTTACAGGAAGTTGTAAGCTGCCTAATATGGGTATCAGGAGCCAAATCAGGGTTCTGTAACAGAACAGTATGTGTTCTTAGCTACCAAACTATCTGTCATACCCCACCTTGGCAGTTTCTTGCTCTGAAATTATGAGTTGTGATTTCCTGTTGCATGTTGCAGGGGTTTCTTCAGGTTTTGGGAGCATAGAATATGATTTAAAACTAATCACAAAAGAGATTTAATTTTCTACCCAGCTAATAATTTTATTAATTTATTGGTATTTGATACAGTAGCTTAGTTCCTCAGTAATACATCTTTTTACAATTTTTTGATATTTTTCAAGAAAGGGTCTTACTGTGCAGCTATGTCTGTCCTGGAACTCAGTATGTAGACCAGGCTGGCCTCAAATTCACAGAGATCCACCTACCCCTATCTTCCAAGTGCTGTGGTTAAAGGTGTGCACCCTACCTCTGGCTCTTAGTAATATTTTAGACTATAAGAGTATGTTAATCTTTAGTGTCTTTAAATACTGGTGCTGTCATATTAATTCTTTACTCTTGTTCCCTAGAATATTCCTGATGTAGATGAAGAAGGTTTTAGTATTAAACCAGAAGCAAATCAGAATGATATCCTTTTGTGATCTGGGTATTCTTAGTGGGTTGTGTTGGCATATACATAGCTATAAAAATAATGTCCTACTTAAAGCCTTTTCTGTTTTTAATTAGCTAAAGTATGACTGTTCGTCATTTACATGCTTTGTTAATTTAAATGAGTAGTTTTATTCCTATCCATATGTACATGTATATGCAAGTATGTGTGTGTGTGTGCACACTCTTTTCCCCTTTTGTTGTCTTGTCTTCCCCCACGAACCCCCAGAGCTTTTAGGTGTGTGAATGTTTGCTTGCATGTATGTCTGTGGATCATGTCTATGAGGTGCCCAAGGAAGGCAGAAGGGGAAGTTAGGCATCCAGGAACAGGACTTACAGATAGTGTACAGATAATTGTGACATGCCATGGAGGTGTGGGGGAGCTGAGAACTGAATCTGGGTCTTGTAGAAGAAGAACGCCCAGTGCTCACAACTGATGAGTCATCTCTCCAGCTCAGTGTAAAATATATATACACACACACATATATATTCATTAATTATTCTTATAAGGCTCTTTTACTTTTGTATTTATGAGGAAAATTAGTTATTCAAGATAAGGTAGAAACTAAATTATTATTTTTTTAATATTTTATTTTATTTTATGTGTATAAGTACACTGTAACTGTACAGATGACCATGTACTATCATGTGTGTGCTGCTGGGAATTGAACTCAGGACCTTCTGCCAGCCTTGCTCGCTCTGGCCCTGCTTGCTCCAGCATAAGTCACTGTAGCTGTCTTCAGACGCACCAGAAGAGGGCGTCCAATCTCATTCTGGGTGGTTGTGAGCCACCATGTGGTTGCTGGGATCCGAACACAGGACCTTTGGAAGAGCAGTCAGTGCTCTTACCCGCTGAGCCATCTCGCCAGCCCCCCGAAACTAAATTCTTTAACTCATATTCACATACCAAAGAGAACCATTTCTACTCATCCAGTGATTCTGACTCTGAAGATGAAGAACCAAAGAGGTACCGGATAGAGATCAAGCCTGTGCATCCAAATAACTTGCATCACACAATGGCTTCTTTGGATGAATTAAAAGTATCCATAGGGAATATAACACTGTCCCCAGCAGTATCTGTAAGTATCTGAATATAAGCCAATTTGTACTATATATAGAACCTTTTAATTTTACCTTATCTACCTATAACTGGTTAATTTTTTAAAATAATATTTTATTAATGTGTACTTGTGTATGATGTCTGTAAGAGGGGAATGTGCACATGTGCCACAGGATCAGGACAACTTTGTAGAGTCAGGTCTCTCACTTTACCATTACATGGGTTTTGGAGATAAAACTTAGGTTGTGATGCTTTTATGTGTGGCAGGTAATTTTTTTTACTTGCTGAGATATCATACCACCTATGGTTAATTTTGAGAATAGTAAATAAATAATAAAACTAAAACATTAAGTGGTAGTACACTGGTTGGGAAAATATTTTGTGATTCTTAAAAATTTGTTTGTTTTGTTTTATTTGTATAAATTTTGTATACTGTATTTTTTTTTTGACAAAATGAGACTGAATTCAGGCCCTTGAGCTAAATCTCAGTGCCCCTCTTTCCCCCTTTTGTTGTCTTGTCTTCCCCCATGAACCCCTAGAGCTTTTAGGTGTGTGAATGTTTGCTTGTATGTATGTCTGTGGATCATGTCTATGAGGTGCCCAAGGAAGGCAGAAGGGGAAGTTAGACATCCAGGAACAGGACTTACAGATAGTGTACAGATAATTGTGACATGCCATGGAGGTGTGGGGGAGCTGAGAACTGAATCTGGGTCTTGTAGAAGAAGAATGGCCAGTGCTCACAACTGATGAGTCATCTCTCCAGCTCAATGTGTAGTTTTTATATAGACAAATAAAGCTATTGATTTGGCTTAGTTATGCTCTTGAAAAAATTTGTCTTGTCTTGTCTTCTTTTCTTTTCTCTTCTCTTCTTTGACATAGGGTTTCTTTGACATAGAGTTTCCTTGTGTAGCTCTGGCTGTCATGGAGCTCACTCTTTAGATGAGGTTGGCCTTGTACTCTGGCCTGCCTCCTCCTCCCTAGTGCTGGGACTAAAGGTGTGGACCACCACCACCTCGTAAAAATATTTTTAAGAAAGTGAAAATGTAGAACATTTGTTATTTGCTATATTGTATAAACAGTGCTGTGTCTCTCTGGCAAAAGATTGTGAACTGACAGAGTTAGTGTTTTCTCTCATCTAATTTTAGAGGGTTTCCTCTGTTTTCAACTCTAATGTAAAAAGATGTCATGAAAATCAATTTAAAGGTTGAATTCAGTCTTTCCCCCTTTTCCCCTGCAGTGCTAGAGCTTGAATCTAGGCTTTTGCTTATGCTGTGCAACTATTATACCACTGAGTGACAATCCTGGCTCTTTTTTGAATTTTTATATTTTTGTCTTTCACTGTCACATTTGAATTTGAGGAAGATAAAATACTAATGTAGCCAGTGAGATGTCTAAGCTGTTAACTTGCTGTGTGCCAAGTTCTATTCTCAGATACTACTTTGGAAGACTAAACTGACTTTCAAAAGTTGTCTTCTGGCTTCCACCCACATGTGTGTCTGCACTCATACACACATATATCATACATAGTAATGATAAAATAAAGAATACTATACTAATAAAGCCACTGATGTAATGTGAATTCAGAATTATTATAGAAGAAAAAGTTTCTGTGGTAATTTGCATATTATCATTCCTTAAAAGCCATTTTCCATAATAATTTTTGTTACAATACCATTTTATGTGGTACACCTAATTTGTATGTGGGTTTTAATTTTTTAATTTTAATATATTATTTTTGAGATAGGCTGACTAATATATGCTCTGTAGACCAGGCTGGCCTTGAGCTCACAGAGATTTGCCTGTCTCTGCCTTCTACTAGGACTAAAGGCATGTACCACCATACCTGGCCCTAACTATACATTCAGAGATGTGTGTGTGTGTGTGTGTGTAAGTGAAAATTTTTTTCTTAGCGCTCATATTCTTGAATATCAGTCCATGGATAGAACATCTGCCAAGCAAGCATTATGCCCTTAGTTTGACACTCAAACAAGGAAGGGGAAGGGAGGAGTAAATATTTTTTGATGGATATTTTTTGATGGGGGGAAAAGGGTTCTATAATTAAATTCTCAAGGCCATGCCTCAGAGATTTCTAAAGTGAGGATTTATTATATCATTACTATTTTAACATTGATGAGTGTGTAGTGATAAAGAGACTTGTATATGTGAAGTAGAGAATTAGAACCATTGAAAAATTTTATTGTATAACAGCATAACTAATTAAAAATACACATAAACAAAAGCTTAATGAGATGGATATATATTAAAATATTATGAGCCACTTTATGAGCAGTTGAGGTTGTAGGTATTTTTAAAGCTTTCATGTCTCACCTGTTTTTCTCTGTTTTTAAATGAATATCTATTAATTTCATGCTGAGAAAATAGTCAAAGGAAAAATTTAATAGTGATTATTGAATTGGAAAAGAAGATATCTTTGCATGTGTTTTGTTGCCCACTTGTATGATTTCCTCCTTATCTATGTGTTTTAAGGTGAATATGTTGTAAGTAGGATTTAGAAGGGAAGAGACAAACTATTAAGTGTGAAAACAGAATTAAATTCTATACTGAAATTGTCTTTCTCTTTCTTTCCATGCACTGCTAGAGACACAGTCCAGTAAGTGCCAGATTTTATATTTTGCCTATTGACTTTTAAAAACTTAGTGTAATAAAACATTTGATTTTCAAAATTTTGTAAAATTTAGATTATTATTGTAATATTTTGCTTTAGATATAATATTTTAAGAACATTTTATTAGGTACATATATTTTACTTTTTGAATTCAATTACTACACTAGAAATTATTATGTTTACATTTAGAGGTGCATTTATAAGTAGTGATTTTTTTAAACATCTTTTTTGTAAATGCAATTTACAATTAAGTATATATGATAAAGATCACATAAACTAGGTTGGTATTAGTAACATTTTATCAAATAGTTTGTTACCAAGTTAAATTATTTGTTTAATAACACTTAAATTTTGCATTTCTGTTTTAGGTGCAGATGAATCGGAATTCATCTAGTAAGTTTGATATAGGAATTGGTTATTTTATGTAAGACTTTCAGGCACATTGCTAGTAGCCTGTGTAGTTAAGGAATTAATGCTCTTTTCGTATTGCCAGTCTTACTGGTTGACTAGAGGATACTTTATGCAGAAAACAAACAACCCATAGTGTTTCTTGTTACACTAAGAAACATTCCTTAGTCTTCATATTGCTTACAGAATTTTTCAGAAATAAACAAAACTAGAGAATAACTTCTGATTAAGAATGTTAGAATAGACTGTTAATTGTTGTTAATGTGATCCTAGCATATATATACCCCTTGGGGTCAAACCTCAGCATTTTTAGAGGAGGAGGGTAAGGAGAATGTTGTAGTTTCTACTTTATAATTTCAAAATAATAACAGTATAATACTAAAAATTATAGGATGTAACATCTTTTGCAGAATTATACACTAAAAATCAGACTTACTAGGAAACATTTTTTTGTGGTTTTATAAATAGAATGCTTAATAAGAATTAGTCTTCATTAATATTTTAGCACAATTGAAAAGCCTCCCATGAATTAATAATAAAGAACAAAATCAAATAAGGATTTACCATTAAAAAGAAATGTCTGATGACAGATTGTAGAGAAAATGTGGCTAAGTGGAGTTGTTGTAAGATGGAAGACAGCGCAGCAAGCTCTTCGAGACAGAACAAATTCCCAGAATAAACCAGGGGAAAACCAGTGCAAGCACATACAGCATACAGTGTAGCACTCCTGATGATTCACAATGTGGTGCCCATTGTGAATCACCATAGTCATCAGTTGTGGCTTGGGCTACAATTTACAGAACATACAAGGTGTGGCAAGAGATGTTCACTTGACAAGACCTCACTCAGTGCTGTTCTCACTGGTCGGATGCTTTCATCAGAACGGGAAATGCAGCAGAAAAGTTTAGGACCTCCTTCAGTAGCTCATCATTACTAATGATTGTATAGTAGTCAGCAGTAGTATTCTGAGAATGTGAAACTGACTGTAGGACTTATCAATTAAAATTCTTATGTAGAACACATGCAAGTATTTACACATATCTTCTAATTTTTCTAATTACTTATTTATTTTTGATATAAGGTTTCTCTGTATAGTCCTGGAACTTGCTATGTAGACCAGACTGCCTTAAAGTCACAGAGATTTCACTTGTTTCTGCCCTCTGGAGTACTGGAATTAAAGGCATGAACCACCATGCCCAGCTCTTATAATTTTTAAAGTTACAGTCCATGCTTTCTTTTATAAAGCTAATAAAAAGAATCAAAAAGCAGAAATTCACCTCTATTTTTTTTGACAATTGTTTATATTTATTTTTCTATTCCAAAATTTCTAAGTTGTTTTTAGCATTGGCATATGTAAGTATATAGAAGAACTTTTAATTAAAATATTTTTTGTCTCAGATTATTAGTTTTTCATAATACTTTAATTTTTTAATTAGATGAAGAGTTAACAAAATCAAAGCCGTCTTCTCTACCCACTGAGTAAGTTTGCTGTTTATTTCTTCTAATAGACTTTATTATAGACTGTATTATATCAAGCAATTTTAGGTCAAGATCAAAACTGGGTGAAAGGTACAGAAATTGCCCCAATATATTCCCTTATATGCCAAGCTTCCTTGTCAAAATCCCTTACCATGTTAGTATACTTATTATGGTTGCTCAACTTGCACTTTGACATGGATCATCCAAAGAATATCAGAGAGGGTCAGTTTCAAGTCTCGTATATCCTGTGGGTTGAGCAACTTTCTCTTTTTTCCTTTCTGCCCCTCTGAGCAGCTGTTAAAGGACTGGCATTATAATGTCATAACCAGTATTCTTACTATGTAGAAATCTCATGCTTTGCTTAGTTAGTCCTTTTTTTTTCCCCTTTTTTAAGCCACATTTAGATTTAAGTATTGTCTTTTGCCTCCTTTTTTTTTTTTTCCAGAATTTTGCAGTTATATGTTAGTCATGTAAAATTTATATTGGAGCTTTTAGATATTTTAACTTCTTTTCACGTGAAACTTTCTTTTTTTTCCTAAAAAAAACAAAAACCAAAACTGCAGTTGGCCTTGGTAGCTGTACTGCTTCCTAACAATTGTTGGTGTCTTCAGTTCATACATATGTGTTTTCAACTTTTTATGGGAATTTTCTCATTTCTCTTTCTCACATTCCCCTTCACTTTTGGTTGTGACTTTGTAAAATGGACCATATGCCATGAGCTTCAAGGTAGACTATCTCAAGATGAAAAGACAAGAAGCCAGATAGCCGCCTCACTAGCTCCTAAAACAGGAGAAGGGAAAAAAATGTTAGCCAGTGTTCTGTGAATCTCTTCTCGCTTCTGTTCTAGGGAGAGTACTTTGTTTGAGTTAATGTTTTTATATGAGTGAATGTTCAGCTTAGTGAAGTGGGTAGTTTTAGACTGGTAGGTGCCTATGAGGTACTAAATGAGGACATTGGTGGTATTTGTTGTATTTATAACTTTCAAAGATAAGTTGTTTAGTATCTAAAGCTTAATCTTTAGATTTTGCTCAGATAGCTACAATAGTAGGTTTTGTTGTACAAGGTAGAATATATCTGCATTGGTGCATGTTGAAATATTTAGATAGGTGATTTTAGGTCATTGAAATAATTTGACATTCTATTGAGAATTTCTTACAGATTTCACTTCTTTTGAATTTTATATTCTAGACTAGACTAGAACTCAGACTGTTTAGAATCTATTAGCTGTGTCTATCAGGGAGATCACTCACATTGCTGCTTTTCTTCAATTGTAAATCCAAAATTATTGTTCTTCATACTCATACTTGAGTTTAGCAAGGTTTGACCAAAGAAGATTAATCCTTATCACTTTCCCTGCCAACAATATGTTGGCAGTCTATTGTAAAATCTGCTTAATGCTGTTTGCTAAGTTTATTGACTACATTTCTCAGTGTGTCTTACTGTTTAATCACATTTATTGAACTGTTAGAATTTTGTAGAACAAAAATAAATGGTTTTTATTATGCTAATAATAATCTTTCTAATCATTGTTCTTAAAATGTTATTCTAGGAAAGGCACCAATGATTTACTTGCTTGGGACCCCCTGTTCGGATCATCTCTTGAGTCGTCATCTTCAGCTCCACCCACTTCGTCATCATCGGGTAAAAACCCCAATATACTAAAATTTATGTATATAAGCAATGTCTTATTTTTGAGAATGTAGTAGCAGCATTTTCCCCCCATTGATTCTGTTTATTATGTTTAATCATCTATAGCTTTCCTTCTTAAGTTTATCACCCAGTTATAGTGAGTTCCACCACTAATACCACCGTAAAAATGGAACACTAGAACTCTTAAGAATAGAAATAATCAGAATCATCTCTTTTCTTCCAGTGGCTTCTAAAAGCACTGTCTATGGAGATATGTGCAGATACAATATTAATTTATAAACACCAGTGCTAATAAATATTGTTACTAGGGTTTTTTTTGTAAAGTAATTCTGATTATTTGAAAGAATTGAATTTCATACCTTTACATGGTTTGACTTAAGTCCATCCATTTGAAATGCCACTTGGACAGGCCTCCTGATAAGTAACTTATATATAAAGGCCTCTGCTGTGGTAAGCTCATTAACAAGCTTGAGGTATTGAGTCTAGTTCTGTGCTAGTTCCACAGATATGACCATATCTTTAAAATAGCTACTTAATAGCACAGGCAAGTGTTGTAGTCATTCAGGTTGGTATACATTTCTTCAGAATATACTTTCAAACCCAGGGACAGGGACATCATGAAAAGACTGCTATCATTTGGAAGAAGGCAACAGCCTCTGAATTCAGATTTGATATTTTACCACCTTTTGGCTGCCTTCCTTAAATGTAGATACATACTTTGATGTGATGCACTTTCTAATGATAGTTCCTTCTGTGAGTTTATTTTCCATCCTGTGAGTGCCTTTTCTTTGGCTTTCTTCGTACTCTCCTTCAGTGATTACTAAGGACCTTTAGCTTTGTATTTTATTTTCTCATATGTTTACTTAGGCTGGTACTTACATGTTTTAAATTTTATACAGTTGTAAATATAAAGAATTTGGCAACTATATTTTTTTCTACTCACTGTATTTTTTTAATGTTTGAATTATAGTACGTATTTCTTAGTGGATCAAAGGTTTTGGAAATCATTTTATTTGGAAATAATTTAAGGGTCAGTGAGATTTCTCATCAGGTGGTACTGTATTTGGCAGCTAATGTCCTGAGTTTCATCCCTGGCACCCATATGGTAGAAGAGAGCTGATTCCCACAACTTGTCCTCTAACCTCCATGCACACTGTCTTAGTTAGGGTTTCATTGCTGTGAAGAGTCACCATGACCAATGCAGCTCTTATAAAGAAAAGCATTTAATTGGGGCTGGCTAACAGGTTCAGAGCTTTAGTCCATTATCATCATGGCAAGAAGCATGGAAGTGTATAGGCAGATGTGATGGAGGAGCCAAGAGGATTAGATTACATCCTAATCCATAGGCAGCAGAAGGAGAAGGAGACTCTGTACCACACTGGGCATAACTTTAGCATAGGAGACCTCAAAGCTTGCCCTCACAGTGACATACTTCCTCCAACAAGGTCACACCTCCTAATAGTGCTACTTCCTATGGGTCAAGCATTCAAAATCATGAGTCTACAGGGCCAATCCTATTTAATCCACCTTACTCACACACTCAAAGCTAAATTAAAAATTTTATAAAGATAGTTTCAATATCTGGCTTTGTAATTCATTCCTGTTTTGATTTATATATATATATATGTGTGTGTGTGTGTGTGTGTGTGTGTGTGTATGTGTGTATATAAACATTATTTGTTTACATATATATGACTTATTGATATACATACATATATATGACATACATATATATATGACATACATATTTATGTATGACTTGATATACATTTGAAATTTAATATTATGATAAAGGTATTTTAACTAGGAATACTGCTTTTCAAAGTTATAAAATGTTACAAATGGCATTAACAAACAACACTAAATTCATACAGGATTTAAGAAGAATAAAAGTAGTATGAGTTTTATTAATTGGGGTAATATTTTTAGCAAATTAATAAAGTCTTTAATGGTTTAATTATTATGAAGAATATTATGTGGTTCTACTTAAGTCAGATCACAAAGTTTAATTAAGGTTAAATGTGTTAATTGGCATTCACATTATTCTGCAGGCACAGCTGCAAAGCCTTGATCTCACATTAGGCTCTGTGAATTAGATATGCTGATAGTAAACCAAAGACATTTGAATTTTAATTAGTTTATTTTTATCAACTGATCAGATTTCTATCAGATTTAATTTTATATATGTATAAAAAGTTGAAACAAAATTTCTGTGTGTGTCAGTTTTGTTGAAAGTTTTAATAATTGATTTGAGGATTATTGTGAATATCAGCAGTAGCTTTGATAAAAGAATATTTGATGGATAGATTCTCAGTGCTTCAACAAATATCCTTGATTATATTAACATTATTAGAAATGATCTTTGAGTCCTCTTGTCTTTATCTAAGGGTTGCTACATACTGATGATTTTCTTCAAATTCTCTTCTCTCTCCCGTCAGCCAGACCCACAACTCCTCTTTCTTTAGGCACCATTGTTCCACCTCCAAGGCCTGCTTCCAGACCAAAGCTTACTTCAGGCAAACTGAGTGGGATTAATGAAATAGTATGTACTCAACATTTTTATAAAGTTGTATAACTGTTTTCAGTCTTTTGTTTTTGAGACAGGGTCTCAATGTGTGGCCCTGGTTGTCCTGGAACTCATAATGTAGGCCAGGTTGCCTCATACTCAAAAAGATTCATCTGCCTCTGCCTTCCAAGCACTGAGATTGAAAAGATTAAACTGTTCTCTAAAAATGATATAATTATTTTGACTTAGGATACAGTTATTTTTCTGTATGCCCCTGCATAGTTAAATGCTTTTTTTCTAAACTCCTTGAAGAATAGAAACTTTCTCCAGTCATACTTCTCTCTCTCATATAATCTCAAAAATCATACTAGCAAAGTAATAAACTGCCTAAGACGACAGAGATTTCCTTTTAAAAAGTTGGTATGTTATACAAGCCAGTGTCCATTGACTCAAAATAAGCAGGGTCATACAATTCTTGCCTAAGTGCATTATTTAAGGAAAAAAATGTATTATGATTTAGGCCTTACTGTTAGGAGATTCCCAAGGGGCATCTGTCTATTCTAGCTTTATTTTATACATAGGAGACTGGAGTCCACTGTATTTAGCTGATATAAAAGTACAAAATAATAATGAGCACTGGTTTTCTAAAGTCATCAGTAATGGCAGGAACATCTGTGAGTTCCCAAGCCAGCTCTTGTGCCTCCTGTGTGCTCTGTTTTGTTTCATCTTTCACGCTGATTGCTGTTTAATTACAATTACGTTTCTGAAATTATAACCCATGCTTATTTTTTCCCTCTTTATCTATTTCCAGCAATGTAATCATTGTGGTTGAGTCTTTTAGTTGAATGTAAAAGATACTTTAAAGTGTTTCAGCGTGCGTCACCATACCAGCCGCCCCTTTCACGTCTGTCCAGCCACCCCAAACACAATATGCTCTTTATTCTTTCTTTTGTTTTCTTTCATGGATGGGGAGGGGCTGTAAGGAGATAGGAGTGAACTTTGGGCCTTTTGCATGATAAGCACATACTCTCACTACCTTTGAGTTGGTTCTTGTTATTTTCTACATCTACATTTTCTTATTGTACTCCTCCATTTGAAGTGACATTTTTCACTAAGGCAGAAATGGCCTTTTTCTTTAAGACCCAGCTGTTATCCATCAGCTGTCTTTGGTTACTCCTCCAGCAAATTATATCATTCTTTGCTTACTCCCATATACTTGTATTTTTGTTAGAGAACATCTCACCTTGCTGGACCTTTTACTGCATGATGTGTTAGTCAGCTTCATGTCCACAGTAGTTTTCATAAAGCCTGTAACTTGGTACCTAGATAGGAAATGTACTTTGAGTGGAAAGTCAAATGTAGAAGTGACAGCCTCTTTAATTAATGTCTTATCCCAGGGAACTGACTTACTGGAAGTGAGATAAAAACTAGGTACAAGCTGCCAAGGAGATGGTTAATTTAAGTAATAGTTTTAAATTTTTATTTATTTTTGTATTTTATTCATGAATCCTCTGTCTGACTACATACCAGAAGAAAGCACCAGACCCTATTACAGATGGTTGTGAGCCACCATGTGGTTGCTGGGAATTGAATTCAGTGCTCTTAACCACTGAGCCCTCTTTCCAGCTCAGATCACTAGTTTGTAACATGTCTTTTTTTCTGTTTATAAAACTTGTTTCTTGCTTCTAAATCATGTCGAAAAATATAGAAAACACACAAAAAAATGAATCTCCTCAATATATTACCAACAATAACTATGTTAACATTTTTGTATATATTCTCTCATTGTTTTCCTAATGCATAAATATTTGACCTAATACATAAATATAGACAGTAAATTATCAGTTACTATAAGGACAGACACATTAGCTGTTCAGTGTTAGATAAGTTTTGCTAAGAGTCCTAGGGAAGATGGACTTACGTGACTTAATGTGTGTAAAATTGTAAGGACATTGTTGAGTGCAGGTGATGACTTAAAAAGTTATGAAGCATATATTTTAATTCATGTTTTACATATCTATTATTTTTACTTGGATATTTTGGAAATGCCTTTTGTGAATTATTTTTGCTTTATAGTTTTCAAGTTTTTTTAAAAGTGGTAGCACCTACTTTGGGCAACTTACAACAACCTATAACTCCAACCCAGGCAGGAGGCAGGTGATCCAGTATCCTTACCTGGCCTCTGTGGCCACTCACATATCCATTCCATTCAAACGCAGGCACACAAACACACACATAAACAGTAAAACAAAAAGATTGAAAGCATGCCTTTTAAATCTTAACTAGAACATTAAAAAATTGCTTTTTCTTATTTTGTAACTTATCTGTTATTACTGATAGGATACAGAGAAATAGTCTCATGCTTATAGAAATAATGGACATAATCTTTCTGGGAAGCAGTTTGGTAGTTTATGAAGAACTTTTATTTCACTTATGAGTACTATATTAAGTATACTTTTAAAATACAGATAATATTTTATGTCAAACTTTCTTGATAGCATTGCTTTGAAATAGCCTTTTCAGGTTTCAGTATATTCTTAGAAGTGATTTGACATAACTTCTAACACCTAGTTAAAAGAAACTCATGGTAAAGTTGAATGGTTTGTTAAGACTTAAAATTTTCTCTGACAAGGAAGGAGGACTTAATTTGGCATTTGATAAATAACTTTTTGTTTTTAAGCCCAGGCCATTCAGCCCACCTGTAACTTCCAATACCAGCCCACCTCCTACTGCTCCCTTAGCCCGGGCAGAGAGCAGTTCCTCTATCTCTTCCTCTGCTTCATTGAGTGCTGCCAATACTCCGACAGTAGGTAAGTGGCTATTGTTGATTATGAAAGTTAGCATACAAAACATTGGGTTTACGTTTATAAAGGTAAAAAATACACATACACATTTTGTTGTTGCATTATGGAAGCAAGGTCTTTCTACATAGCCATGGCTGACCTGGAACTCACAGAGATCTGCCTGCCCCTGCCCCTGCCTCTGCCTCTATGTCTGTTGGGAAAGATTAAAGGCATGTGCCACCATACCCAGTACCACAAATATTGTTTAGAAGGCCTTAAATATTTTAGTTTTATATATAAAAACTAGTGTCAGCTCTTTCACTGAGCAGTCTGTATTTATGGTTCCTACTATAGTAGTTTGAATAGATGTAGTAAAAGTGAGTCCCTGACCAAATTTTTGTGGGTGACTCCAGTATAGCAGCTGGTGAACCATCTTACTTTAAGACTTTGATTAAGGAAAAAGGAGACACACACATACCCTTTTTTCTCTTCTCTAGTGAGAAGTGAAGAATTTAACATCAGAAAAAAAAATTTTTTTTTTGGACATACACTTGACACTTGTGAAACTGACCACAATTTTTCTGTTTTAGTTATTATTTTCTAGATTAAGAGTATTCCTGAAACTCTTAAGAATTTGTCAACATATAAATTACTGGTCAGTATAAATTACTAAAGGAATACTGTACAATGCAGTCAGTTCTACTTTGAATTCACAGTTGCATTCTTAAAGTTTGTGTTTGGGGGCTTGAAAAGATAGTTCAATGGTTAAGTGCCTACTGTTCTTGTAGAGGACCCAGGCTTGATTTCCAGCACAACATGGCAGCTCACAACTACCTGTAACTTCATTTCTGGAGGATCTTGACATAGATTAATTTAAAATGTTGTACACATGCATACACAAAAAAGGAAAACAAAAGTTCATGTTTGAAAATCATTTTCTTGGAACATTTTATTCAATGAAAGAATGTTGTGTGCTTGTGGTAAATTATTTATTTTATAGAAATTTAATCACAAACATTAAAAATAAGTTATTGGGCCAGGCAGTGGTGGCACACGCCTTTAACCCCAGCACTTGGGAGGCAGAGGCAGGCGGATTTCTGAGTTTGAGGTTAGCCTGGTTTACAGAGTGAGATCCAGGACAGCCGGGGTTATACAGAGAAACCCTGTCTCGAAAAACCAAAAAAAAAAAAAAAAAAAATTATTGGCTGAAATTTTTTTATATAATCTAAACTTTACCAAGGAAAACCATTGTTTTACTGCATCTAGATTTTACCCAATAAGTTTTTAGCATTGTCTCCTTTATTCAGGCTTCTTACAAGTTCTCATTATTTTTCTAACCCAATGATTGTCACTGTGAAAAAAAACACAAAGCTGCTGAAGCACACTAGCTGTGTTTCAGGTGCTGCCATTTGCATCTCAGTAATAGCTGCTCGTTCTTGCTGTCCTGGTCCTACACGCATCTGTGTCACTTGGACCCTCATAGAAATGTGGACATTTAAAGTCAGACTCTCAGTACTGGAGGCCCAGGCCTTTACATGCTTTCCAGGTGCTTGTGCTACATCCTGTTTATGAATGACCTATAATTAAGCTAATTTTATTAAATCCAGTTTAATTTATCAAAGCTGACTTATAAGGAATGCATCTTGTTGGTGTGATGATTGCATGAGTATAGGCTTGATAGAAGTGTGAGTGGTTTGATTTCTAAATGTTCAAGCCTGATTCTACCATTTTATTTTACACGTCTTGTACATTTTCCCATTTTAAATTTATATAATTGAGTATAACTAATAAGTTTGTTCTTTGAATGAACAGCCTTATTTTTGTTTATACATGTGGTTTTCTTAGTTTTGTTTCCACTTTATACTTTATACTTTAGTCATAAGAAAAGATTGGCTCTATTGGAAATTCAGGAGGTAGCTTGAGTAACCAAAATAAGCTTTAGCATTTTCTTTGCATATGGGTATGTCCAGCTTTTTGACATCTGCATGGTATTGTGATCTATAAACATGTTGGGTTACAGTCACATCTATCCTGGGATGCATACAATCCATTAGATGTGCCTGTTTCAGAAGGTTTTGTGATGGAAATGCTGATTTTGATTGAGCTGGTATGTGGTTGTTTATTGTTTTAGTCCCTAATGTTGAAGGTAGGAAATCCAGTAGCATGTGACAAGAGATGAGACAGGCAAGGCAGATAGATACCAAGTTCTTGTACTAGTGGTTTTCAGTCTATCTAAAAAGTTCTTTCTTTGTTATGACTATTGAGCTCTGTTAAGATTTGAAGTTGTTGACTTTTCTTGTTTCTTGAAAATGTTTTCTTTCCCTGCAATATTTTATCTTATTTAAATGTGATAGAAGATGATAATTTGATTGGGACACTCTCTGAAATTGAAAAGCACTGTGAGACAACACCAGGTATTGTATCAGAAGCAAATATACATGTGACTAATGCTCCTAAAATATTTCACTTATTTTTTTCCCTTTTCCAGCAATGTATGGTATATCAGCAGTTAAGAATAACCGTACGGAAAAAAAAAAGAATAACCCTAAGATTAACTATCTCAATTTTGTGCTAATTATGTTCAGTCACCGTATGAGACCAGGTCTTTGGTTATAACAATGCATACTGATCTTGCATTTTCTTCCATCTTGCCTAAGCATTAAAAATCAACAGATTGGAACTCTCAAGCTATCAGAATACAGAGATTAGAAAAGAAACAAAGTATGTCACCCTTAACAATGTTATAAAAAGGGCTGGAGACTTGCCTCAGCAGTTAAGAGCACTGGCTGCTCTTGTAGAGGACCAGGTTTCAATTCCCAGAATCCTCATGTTGACTAACAACTGTCTATAACTCTAGTTGTAGGTATTGCATGCACTCAATACATTCAGGCAAAACACTGGTGCATACATATAAAATAAAAATAAATACTACTTGCACTATGAGAGCAAAGGCCACGTGGATACTGTGATGAATGGATACACATAAACACTCAGTGTTGAAGGAACACACTCTGTGTCCTGCTTATCCTAGGTGCTTGCATGCTTTGTGTTTGCAGGACTGAATGCTTTCTCAATATGTAGCAGTTAAACCAGAAATGGAAATGAAAGTGTCCATATTGAGTACAGATTGTTTTCACTTCCAAAAAAGTGCTTAAATAGAAATATAGAATGAACTTATTATTTTAGACAGGTAAATATTTCCTTTGCAAGTTCATTATTTTGAAGCCTACATATACATTATATTTTTGAAAACAAAAATGTAATTAAAACAAAAACAAAAAAAGAAAAACAAATGTGAATATACCAAATGGTAAAGTGGTTTTTGAGCTTCCCTCAACCTTCTAACTCTTTGCTTGCCTGTATTTTGTAAGAAGCATCGCAGTTTATGAGGAAATTAGTTCAAGAATTATCATCATATGATCAAATTGGAAAACTTTAATGAATAACTGACTTGGTAAAATACTTTTCTTTTTTTCGTTTAGTATTGTGTATGAAACCTGTTTGTTAGTTGCTCTATCAGTGAGCATTCCCCTCCCCCCCATGTATGTGTGTATTGTGTGTGTGTGTGTGTGTATGTGTGTGTACCTACAGGTGTGCACACAGAGGCCAGAGGTCAACAGCAGATGTGATCTTTGATTGTGGTATACCTTAATTTTTTGAGACAGGGTCGTCACTAATTTTGCTAAATTGATGGGCCAGCAAGTTCTGTCCTTCCTCTGTTCTGTAGTTTATAACTGGGGTTATAAGCATACACTGCCATGCCTGACTTTTTTTTTTTTTTTTTTTTGACAGTCTGAAGTTTTTATTCAGTGGGTCTCTGTGTCTAGAAGAAGGTGTTGAGCCTCTTAGTGGTGAAGCATGGCTTGTGTTAGCACTGCAGCACACGGTGGGGCAATGGGCACAATGGGCACTTGATCTTGGAGTCGTGGAACTGCTTGATAGCTGGCCGGTGGCACTTGCCAGCTGCAGTCTATTCCACCTTCATGATATAGATGGAGTGCGTGCGGGCATGGTGTCAGGCTCCCTTGTCTCAGTAGCACTGTGTGACTGTGCCCGCGGTGGTCAGGTCCCAGTACTCCCGGTACATGTTGTATGTGCCACTGTGGGAATCATAGCACAGCATAGATGTCGAAGTTCTTCACACACAGGGTGACTTCTCAAACACCTGCCCGCAGTACACAATCTCCCTGGATAACTTCATCTTCTTCAGCTGTGACACAAAGTACCAGAAGCGGGACTTGGTTACCACATGGTTGAGTGCAAAGATTTGCATACGGTACAGTGGTGATGTGTGACATTTTGTGGTTGGCAAGCAGCACCACACCACCTTGTACTCCCGAAGCATGCCCGATGCCTTCATGGCACTGCGTGCTCACAGAAAAGCCTTGCCCGACTTCTTTGTGTGGGGGCTGGCTATCAAAATGTAGGTCCTTATGCTTTTGTAGCCAGCATTGTAGTCGGCACTTTATCAACTGAGCTGTCTTCTCAGCCTGGTTTCTTTTGATTTTTATAGTTAAAGGAATAGCAGGTGCTAATTTATCTTTGACTGTGTGCTAATGTTTATTTGTGGGCTACTCAAAGGAAAATATTAATTTCATGTTTATGGTACCATAAAGGAATTTTTACAATCTTGCAGTGATAAAAAGAAAAGCCATGGATGCTCAAGTCCCTTATATAAAATGGCCATTGTGTATTTATGTAGCCTGTACACATCCTCCTATCTACTTTAAATCATCTTTACATTACTTAGAATATGTAGAACAAGATAAATGCTATGTAGATAGTTGTTATAGTGTGTTGTTTAGGGAATGAAGACAACAAAAAATAGTGTTTTCTCACATACCTTGTGTGCTGAACCTATAAATGCAGAACCTTCAGACTCAGAGGATCAGCTGTGTAATTCTTCTTAATAAGAAAATCATTGGATTTGGATATAGATCACAAACCTTGCTTCTTATGTACAAGTCCTTGAGTTTGATCCTTATTACTTGCAGACAAAACAAATCACAAAAAAGCATAATATAACATGTGTTGGCAAAGACTTGGTGAAAATTGAGAACTTCTTTGCACTGTTGGTAGGACTATATATTTTATAGCCATAGTAGAAAACAGGATGTCAGCTCATCAGAAAATTTATAAAATTAATTGTATGATCTAGCAGTTTGACATCTAGGTACACATCCAAAATAATGAAAAGCAGGAACTCAAAGAGATAGTTTCTTTACACCCATTTGTAGCAGTACCGTAGCTACGTTTACAGTAGCAAACAATGGAAGCATTAAAAAATGTAACGTGTGTGCCATAGAATATTATTTAGCCTTAGAAAGGAGAATTCTGACATACTGCAATATGAATATTCAGTACATTGTGCTATCAAATGTTATTTGACCTAATCTCTATGAGGCTCTTTAGAGTCAGGCTCATGGACAGAAACCTCAGTGATGGTTGCCAGATGTGGGTAAAGTAGGGATGTGGGTATGAAGGGTAATCATTTAATAGGTATAGAGTTTTAGTTTTGTATGATTGAAAGTTGTAGAAATACACGATGTGATGGTTGTGCAGCATTATTTATTTCTTTTGTTTGTTTGTTTGTTTTGTTTTGTTTTGTTTTTCGAGAAAGGATTTCTCTGTATATCCCTGGCTGTCCTGGAACTCAATCTGTAGACCAGGCTGGCCTCGAACTCAGAAATCCGCCGGCCTCTGCCTCCCAAGTGCTGGGATTAAAGGCATGTGGCACTACCACCCGGCTGTTTTATTTCTTTGTACTTTAACCATGCACCTAAAAATTGGTAAGACCAGCAAGACCTGCCTCAGAAAGTTAAAAAGAAAATAATTGAGGTAGGAGTTAAAACCACAACTTTTGTTACATATTTTACCACAGTTAAAAAAGTAGTTAAGGTGAAAAGAGCCTTTATCTTTCCCTACAAATGTTCTGTCCTTACAGTCTGATGACCTTCTACTTTAGGATGTTAGAAAAAAGTTGATGAATTCAAGTTTAGGTTTTATAGAGACACTTTTCTGTCTATAAACATGTATTTATACTTGAAATCAATAAACTCATACTTGCATTTTTCTTAACATTTTTCTCAGTTGCATGCTCAAATTCTTTTCTCTTGATTAATCCCTTGTGTCTGTCTGTCTGCCTGCCTCTCCATCTGCCCATCCATGCATCCATCCATCCGTCTATCCCATCCATCCATTTATCCCATCCCATTCATCTATCCTATCTATCTGTCCATTCCTTCCATCCATCCCATCCATCCCATCCATCCCATCCATCCATCAGTGTTTTTGAAACATGTTTCACTGTGTAGCTCTGGCTGTCCTAGGAGTCTTCTGTAGATCATGCTGGTCTCTAACTCACAGATATCCACTTGCTTTTGTCTCCCAAGTGTTGGGATTCAAGGAATGCTTAGGCCTGGCTTATAATTCATTACATTTTACCTAATCATTTTAATATACAGATTTAAACTTGTATATGTTTTTTTCAGTTCAGGATCATTTGGTATTCAGAGTAACCACAGTATTGCTTCTTTTTTTTTTTTTTTT